>NC_064616.1:694279691-694582721 GCF_023898315.1 Schistocerca nitens | reverse complement strand
TGAAGTTGTAACAAAATTTAACATAATTTTAATAAAGATAAAGGGAAGGTACCTGCAGTATTATCTTTAAAAACCAAACATTCAAATTAATTGGATGACATACTGACTGCAGAAATTAAAACAGTGTCTAGAGTAATAATAGGATCCATATGTATAATAATTAATTAGTAACTTGAAGAAAGATGCTCCCCAAATGCTCTGAAGTATGCAGTACATCTACATCTACATCCACATCTACACCTACACCTAAATCTACATACATACAGTAATACACAAGCCAGAGTATAGTACATGGTGGAGGGTACCATGTTCCATTATTAGTCCTTTTCCTTTCTGTTCTACTTACAATTAGGGTGAGGAAAAAGCATCTGTGTTCACACCTCCGTATGAGCCCTAATTTCCCTCATCTTGTTTTCATGATCCCTACACGAAATGTATGTTGGTCATAAAAGCATTCTTCTGCAGTTTGTCACAGATGCCAGTAATTTAAATTATCTCGCTAGTGCCTCAAAAATGAATATCATCATCCCTCTAGGGATTTCCATTTGAGTTAATGAAGCAACTAATACTTGCATGATGACTGAACCTGGTAGCATGCCTCTTAACTGCTTTGATGTCTTCATTTATTCTGACCTGTTGAGAATCCCAAACACTCAAGCAGTGTTCAAGAATGAGTTGCACTAGTGTTCTGTTTGCTGTCTCAATAAACCTCAGCTACACTCTCAAAAACTTCTTCCAATAAAACAAAGTCAACCATTTGCCTTAACTACAACCAACCTGAAGTGCTCATTCCCTCTCATATTGCACTACAACATTGGTCCAAGATATTTAATCAATGTGATGGTGTCAAGTAGCACACTACCAATACTGTATTTGGATGTTACAGGATTGTTTTTCCTTCTTATCTGCATTAACTTACATTTTTCTACATTTAAAACAAGCTGCCATTCATCACACAAACTAGATATTTTGTCTAACTTGTATCCTTCTATAGTCACTCAACTATGACACACACCTGCATACCACAATACCATTAGCAAACAGCCACACATTGCTGCTCTCTCTGTCTGCCATAACATTTATGTATATAAAAAGTAATAGGAGCTCTATCACACTTCCTTAGAGTGCTCCTGATGATACTCTTGCCTCTGGTGAACACTCGCCATTGAGGACAATACACTGGGTTCTATTACTTAAGAAGTCTTGGAGCCACTCACATATCTGGGATCCCAGTTCATATTCTTGAACCTTCATCAATAGTCTGCAGTGGGGCACTTTCTGGAAATTTAGGAATCTGCCTGTTGCCCTTCATCCGTGGTTCACAGGATATCACATGAGAAAAGAGCAAGCTTAGTAGTGCATGAGTGATGCTTTTTAAATAGAGGCTGATTTGTGGACTGGAACTTTTCTGTCTTAAGGAAATTTATTACATTCAAACACAGAAAGTGTTCAAGAATTCTACAGCAAACTGATGTTATGGATAATGGCCTATAATTATGCAGATCAGTTCTTTTACCATTCTTATAAAAGGAGTCACCTGCACTTTTTTCCTGTTGCTTGGAACTTTGCCCTGGGAGGAGATTTATGATAAATGCAAGCTAAGTAAGGGGCCAATGCTGCAAAGTAATCTGTGTAAAACTGAATTGGGATTCCATCTGGATCTGGTGACTGATTTGTTTTCACCACTGTCGTTGCTTCTCTATGCCAGAGATGTCTATTTCTATGTCTGAGGTTTCCATCCATACCTGGTAACTTACTCATTTTCAACTTTCTCAGTTGCTTCTTGATGTCATATCCTCCATTTGGGAGTCTGTAACAGTCAAACCAAGGTTTGTTTGTACAATCCTCCTGGTTGAATGATTCGTTATACATGAAATTTAAAACTTCAGCTTTCCTTACTGTCTTCTATTGCCACACCAGACTGATCAATGGGTGACTGGAGAGAAGCTTTCAACATGATTAGTGATTTTATGCATGACTACGATTTTCTCTATTTCTCAGCAAGATCTTTTGTGAAGATATGATTGCAAAAGTTGTATGCTTTGCGCATTATCTGCTTATGGACACACAAATTTCCATCAACTTTTGCCTGTCGACATTTGTGTAATATATTTGAACTGAAAAAATAACGATCTCTGCTTCTCCAACATTTTTTGAATTTAATTATTACATCATTGTGGGTCTTTTCCATCCTTAATCCACTTATTTGACAAATATGTCTCCAGAGTGTGATTTATAGCCAATTTAATCACTGCCCATAATCTATCTATGTCTGTCATTGGAGTTAATAATGTCCCTTCATTATCTATGTGGGCTGCTAACAACATTTACCGGCATTTTCTAGCATACAAACTCTACTAGCTTTGTGATGGATTTATTAACTTTAGGAACCATTATCTCTATAATAACTTCATGATCACTAATCCCTGTCTCTATAATGAGACGGTCCAGTTAGGCCAGAGCTGTTTGTGGCTATAGGATGTCAAATATTTCCATTGTGTGTGGGTTGTCTAGCCAGTTGCGCACAGCAGTTTTCAGAAAATATGTTTAAAAATTCTTCGCAAGACTGTCTGTCCATACCACCTGCAATGAATCCATAGCATCAAAGTGTATACTCAGTAGCTCAAAATCATCTCTAGGTAACAATGCAGGGTCTAGGTATTTCCACACCACTGAGTGCAGATTTTTTTTAAAATTATTCTACAAATGTTATGACAAAACTAGATGGCTGACAAAAACATCTGATATTTAGCTTGATTTCATCTACGCTTGCTACTTGTGTCCAGATAACTTCCCATTCAGACTTAATTTTTTCTTAAATTTTTGTCAAAAGCAATGAACTCTCCCCCTCCTGTCACATCTAATCTGTCTTTTTCATATAAGTTCCATACCATGCTAAATATTTCAGAGCTTTTTACTTTGAGTTTCAGCCAGCTTTCAGTTCTGACAATAGTTTGAGTGAAAAAGCTTTCCTAGAGGGCAGGACTCAAAATTCTGCCTAGCCTAAAAAAGGGAAAAAAGAAAACCACAAGTACTCTGCTACCCAAGCAGCTGCTTCCTTTCTGTATTGCATCCTTCACCTATCAAGTGGAGTCTGGCAACTATCCAGCCTATAATGTGGGTCCAGAAATATGTAGGTATGACCACCACAGAATTGACAGAGCCTTTGGTTGTGCCTGTCCACTTAGTTCCAAACCAAAGGATCTCAATCAACTCTGGACACAATGCTGCAAACTGTGATCTTTGCTTGCATGTTATGAGTTAGGGACGGCAGTAATCACCACTTCTGCCAGTCATCTGTAGGAACTGAGGATGGCCTCAGAGCCCAAGCAATTGGGATCATTGATGCTGACAAGAGCAACAACTTGCAGACTATGGGCATCCTGTACTCTCATTAGCCTCAGGCAGTTCCCCCTCCACATCTCAGATCACACCCCATGTCAGAGAAAAAAATGGCTCAAATGGCTCTGAGCACTATGGGACTCAACTGCTGTGGTCATCAGTCCCCTAGAACTTAGAACTACTTAAACCTAACTAACCTAAGGACATCACACACATCCATGCCCGAGGCAGGATTCGAACCTGCGACCGCAGCAGTCGCACGCCCATGTCAGAGACACAGAGTGCACATTGGACTTCTTTCCAGCCCTGGAAGATATTTCTCTGAAGAGCTCCATAACACATCTAATACTGGAGCTCCCAATAACTAGTAAACCCCTCCACCTGTATGCCTACTTGGAGTCTGCTGAAGGAGTGGCTACTGTCCACTTACAAAGTGACTGGGAAAGGCCAGATGGCCATCACACTGCTTTTCCACCTCAAGTGTCACCAGCACACATAACAACCCACTACTCGCTCTGCAGTGAGTGCTGATCCCCCGCATTGGGTAGGCTGGATTGTGCTTCAACAGTGGAACCCATGGGTGAAACAAGCAACACCTGAGGTGTCCCATGTGATGGGCCAGTTTCGCCATTGTTGCCACCACATATGGAAGCAACAGCCTGCAGATGGCTGGCTGTGGCCATAAGCATCTGTAGACATTCATAAAATATGGCCAGCTCCTCCTGCATCCACACACAGCATGCACACATCCTTTCTATTATACTACTAATTTAACTACGATAAGAAACTGAAAAAGCTAAGCAGATGACTTGCTAGTCTCTTGGTGTTTCATCAATGGAATACTGATGTCTGACAGCTGTGATCAAAAGTCACTGGTCCTCCAAAACAATCAAATGACAACTGGACTACAGACTGAATGAATGTACATGTTACAGTTACTACAACATCATACTATCCCTCTCAAATATTAAAAAAAAAAAAAGTGTAAGGAATCTAAGGATTAAACTGTGCAATCACACAAAAAGATGCAAAAAATTTAAGAATCAAACTGTGAAAGCAAACAGAAAAGCTAAACATGTGACTTGAAAGTCTCCTGGTGCTTCAGCAATGAAGGCTGACAGCTGACAGCAGTGAAGCCATTATTTAACAAGTTCTGAAAAAAAAAAAAATTGTAGGACACTATATGGAAATATGTGTTTTCAGAATTTTTCAAAAAACTCTGGAAAAGTTGTTGCAATTTGTATCCAAACATTCATACATAATTTAATATCACATTAACTCTATTATGCATGCAGAAATGCAAGAGTACAATATGTGTCATCAGTGAATTTGCACAGAAAATGTGCTTATTGTTAACCAAGTTCTAAAAGGTTATAGGAGTTTCCTGTGACTTTATGAAGAAAATTGACTATATGGACCACCCTCCACTGATCTATGAAGAAAGAGATATGGAAATAAATGTAGTGCTGTGAATTAGTTCAAATTGTATTTAACAGAGAGAAAGCAAATGTAGTTGCAACATTAGGTACAGGGAATTATTTCTTGGACTAGAATAGTATTTTATATGGAGTCCACACAGTTCTGTGTTTGGCCAAATATTGTTTTTGCTTTATATAAATCATTTACCCCTAAGTATCATTTTCCATTCATTTTTATTTTTAGATGCATATCTCTGCTCATTGAAAATGAGATGCCTTACAAGATCCCCAAAAAGTTAGATATGTCCTTAACAGCTTGGAACACTGTCTTGACCTAAGTGGATTAAAGCTGAACATGACAAATACCAACCTAACGCAATTTAAAACTAAACAGCAAAAGACAAATAACAACCAAATTTTCCATAAAAATCGGGATGTTAAAAAAGCAGATTCTACTAAATTTAGGGGGATATTTCTTTAAAAAATACCATGGGCTTCACTTGTAAAACAAGTTTAATGACTATGGATTTGCAATGACAATACTGTTCTACGTAAGTGACATGGACACATGAAAAATGTTTTTTACAACTGTTTGAGTCTGTTATAAGATATGTAATTACATTTTTGGGAATGCAAGTAGTATAAGCAGAATATTATTACTACAAAAATCTATTAGAAATCGGTGGATTCATGCTCACCCCTATTTCGGTTCAAATGGCTCTGAGCACTATGGGACTTAACATCTGAGGACATCAGTCCCCTAGAACATAGAACTACTTTAACCTAACTAACCTAAAGACATCACACACATGCATTCCCGAGGCAGGATTCGAACATGCGACCGTAGCAGTCGCGCGGTTCCGGACTGAAGCATCTAGAACCGCTCGGCCACACTCCTATTTTGGTTTCTAAATGTTTTTATTATACTGTGTAGTTACACTTATGTTTATCTTTATGGATAACAATTCAGAATTTTTTATACGCCATCACTTCCAACGAAAATATGATATTAGAAACAAATATATATTAAATTGCTATGCACATGTTCTGCAGTATATGGCTATAAAATACTAACAGAGTAAAAGGAAAAAATTCTACAATATGGAACTAGTATTGTTGAAGAGGAAGTCACATCCAATCTTGATACAAAATTGTTTTTATTGAGTTACAGAATTTTTAGATTATGACAGATCTGCCTTTATAGTATTGTGATAAGCTTGGTCTGCTGGTTGTAAATTAGTATTAATTAAGATTTCCGGACACTCTATGTGTCTCTGTCATATCAGTTATATTGACAAGTTATCTGTACATTCAATTAATGATTTATGTGTATATGTATAAAATAATGTAATTCTGATTATGTTTTTGTAATTTGTGCACACCCTCACTTCTTTTACCAATGGATGTTCTTATCTCAGCTGCAGTAGGTATAGATATATACTACACTTGACTCTATTGACTGAAATTCAGTATATTACAGTAACCAAACACTTATAGTCATTCGCACTGGTAAATGAAATAGTAGAAATGAAGTTCACAAACAAAGCACTCACAACAAAGACAGTATCGACATGCCAAGGTGTCTATTAGCAAAGACACAAAACAGCTTCCCAATGGTGGCCCTAAAATTGTTTAATGATCGACCTGATCACATTCAGTCTTTACCATGGGAGCAGTTTAAAACAACTATTTTGTGTAAGCTAAAAGAGCAACCCTTCTACAATACTGAAGAATTCTTCTTCTTATGGCAAGATGGCCGCCGAGTAAGTGACGCCAGAAACCATTTCCAGAAAGTTAAGTGATTTAGACAGGAATATAATTTAGTTTAACGCCGACAACAAATTAAATACGTGCATTAGTGTATCGTTTAGTCTTGCCGTTAAAGGTTTGACTTTTCTTTGCGTAGTTTTTCAGAAAACACGAAAAGATCGTAACTTCGCGAAGTCGCGCTTAGGCTTAAATTTTGTAAACGTGTTTATTCCTTGTTTCACGGTAATTTAACTAGTTTCTCGGTAACAAATAAGTAAACTACCGTAAATAGCGAATAACTTCATTGTTTTAATACAGATTTCAGAAAAACAGCGTAACTTTATATCAGAAACTTGCTTATATACATTTGTTTATAGGCCTAATTCTCGTAACGTTTTTGGAGAATCAAAGTTAAAGTATCTCGTTTAATTGTCCTTTTTTTCATTCCATCGAGTGAAATATATAATAAATAGCGTATACCTTCATTGTTTTAATGCAGATCTCAGAAATACAGTGGAATTTTAAATCAGAAACTTGCTTATATACATTTGTGAATAGGCTTAATTCTTGTAACGTCCTTTTTGATTTTCGGTAATTTAATTGATTTATTCTAGCTAAAGTATTATTTTTGCCATGAGTGAGAAGTGCCTGACTTGCCGTAGAATTGTTAGTTCCGGGGTTTGGTGTGATGGATGCAGTAGTTTTTTTCACTGGGGGGACTGCAGTGGCGTGGGTGTTGGGAAAGTGGATCAGGCTCATCAGTGGTTATGTAGGATTTGCAGCAGAGATAGGAAGATAGTGGAACAGGAGGGGAAAATTGCTGCCCTTCAGGCTGAGCTAGATCAGGCTAGGGAAGATCTGGACAGGTTAAGGAGGGAGAAGGGCAAAGAGAGGTGGGAAGTGGCAACAGGTAGCAGAAGGAACAGGCCTAGAACTAAGTCTGACAGTTTTGTGGTGAATGTCAAAAATAAGTTTGACCTGTTGCTTCAGTTAGAAACTGATGAGCCTCAAGCAGAGGTAGGTGTAGACAGGACACAACAAACTTTCAATAGGAAATTGAAAAAGAATGTAGGAAAGTCATGGAAAAGGAAGAAAGTTTTGTTGTTAGGCAGTTCTCATGCCAGAGGTGTAGGCCAACTTCTGCAGGAGGAATTAGGACCAGAATACCAGGTCACAAATTTTTTCAAACCAAGTGCTAGTCTGGATCAGGTGACAGATGATTTAGGTTCACTCTGTAAAGGATTTACCAGGGAAGACACCGTGGTTATTGTGGGAGGGCCAGGGAACAGCATCGACAGAGATCCTGGGTACAGTATAGAGTGTGACCTGGTAAAGATTGCGTCGGCATCAAGACACACCAATGTTGAATTTGTATCTGTCCTGAGACGCCATGACCGGCCTCATTTGAACTCTTCTGTTGGGAGAGTTAATTTGGAGTTGGAACGGCTGCTTGGGTCGGGTGCGGGGGCTCATATTGGTGTGGTTCCTGTTGATTATCTCAGTAGGTGGGACTATACCAGGCACAGCCTACATCTCAACAGGAAAGGGAAGGGGAAACTGGCTGGGGTAATAGCAGGAAATTTAAGGGGGGGAGGCACTGCCATGAATGGTAAAATACCAGATGTTACAGGTGTTGGAGCAGCACCTTTTTTAGGATAGGTAAGACAGAAAGATGTCAAGTTCTATGAGAGGTTAGGATTGAAACAAATCTTCAGTTTAGGAAAGAAATTAAACAGCACAATTCTAGCACATTGGATCACCAATCACAGCTGTCAATTACAAATTTTCACCAATCACCAGAAATTTTATCTCCACCAAGTTGTATCTCAGTCCTAGGTAATTGCATTAATGAATTAAAGTCACCCAACCCAGTTGACATAATCTGCCTCTCTGAACACCATGTGACCACTGGTATAGGAACTAGAACTAAGCACAATGAGAAACTCAGACAGGAGAGTACTGCAAATGTTAGAATTAGGAAAGATTCTCATAAAAGTATAATTAAAAATAATGTAAGTATATTTCATCAAAATATTGGGAGTTTAAAGAATAAAGTAGATGAGCTTCTGGTTTGTTTAGAAGATTTAGAAGCTGAGAATGAAATAGATATACTATGCCTGTCTGAGCATCACATTGTTACTGATATGGATAAGGTAAATGTAAGTGGATATAAGCTCTCTGCACATGTAATGAGAGAAAATATGGAGAAAGGAGGAGTTGCCATATATGTCAAAAGTTATCATTGTGCAAAAAGTATAGAAACAAAAAAGTTTTGTGTAGAGAAACATATAGAAGCATGTGCCTGTGAGCTTAAATTAAAGAAAGGCACATTTATAATTGTAACTGTATATAGGTCCCCATCAGGAAATTTTAATCCATTTCTGAAAAATTTGGACTCCTTGTTGTGCTATCTGTCAGACAGAGGGAAGCAAATTATTATTTGTGGGGACTTCAATGTAGATTCTCTGAAAGAGGGTAATAGGAAAAATGACCTTGAAGTATTACTGGGTTCTTTCAATTTGACACCCGTTATTGATTTTCCTACTCGGGTGGTAAAGGATAGCAGCTCACTGATAGATAACTTCTTTATAGACCAAGATAAGTTTAACCAGATAAATGCTCAGCCTGTTGAGAATGGTCTTTCTGATCATGGTGCACAGCTAGTTACAATATATGACATAGCTCCATTCAGCAATACTAAACAGTCCTCCAAAGTAGTAAGTTCAGTCAACGATTTAACAATTGCAAATTTCAGGG
This sequence comes from Schistocerca nitens, assembly GCF_023898315.1. NCBI lineage: Eukaryota > Metazoa > Arthropoda > Insecta > Orthoptera > Acrididae > Schistocerca > Schistocerca nitens. Next base: position 694,573,455 of record NC_064616.1, on the reverse strand, counting down.
AAAGCCTACAGCAGTTAGACTGGGATGAGGTGTACCGTGAACCTGATGCCAATTTAAAATATAATTTATTTCATGACATTTTTGTAAATGCATTTGAAAACTGCTTCCCAAAGAAAATAGTTAAATATACTCGTAAGAAACTTTGTAACAAACCATGGCTTACTAAGGGTATAAAAATATCTTGTAACCGGAAAAGGGAAATGTATCTGACAGCAAGAAAGAGTAGTGACCCAGAAACTATCAAACATTATAAAAACTACTGTGTTATATTAAGAAAAGTTATTAAAAAATCCAGAAGTATGTGTATCATGTCTGAAATCAGCTACTCTGATAATAAAATTAAAACAATTTGGAATATTATTAAATGAGAAACAGGTCAACCAAGAGCAGAGGAAGACAGTATTACCATCAAATTGAATGAAAACTTTACGAACAAAAAGTCAGAAGTTGAAAATATTTTTAATAATCATTTTCTAAATGTTGTGGATATAGTAGGATCCAGGTGTTCATTAGAAGATGCTAGGCTGTTAATGGAAGAGGCCATACCTATGCAATTTGATACAATTGAAATCTCACCCACTTCTCCCTCTGAAATTAGGAAAATAATAAACTTGCTTAAAAGCAAAAACTCACATGGAATTGATGGCATTTCCAGGAAAATACTAAAAGCTTGTTCTCAACAGATAAGTAAGATTCTCAGCCACCTGTGTAATAGCTCTCTGGAACAGGGCATTTTCCCTGATAGACTGAAATATGCTATTGTTATACCTTTGCATAAAAAGGGGGATAGATCTGATGTCAACAATTACCGTCCAATCTCCCTTCTAACAGCTTTATCCAAAATTTTTGAGAAAGTAATGTATTCAAGAGTAGCTTCACATATCTGTAAAAATGAAGTACTAACAAAATGTCAGTTTGGTTTCCAGAAAGGTTTTTCAACAGAAAATACCATATATGCTTTCACCAGTCAAATTTTGAATGATCTGAATAACCGAACACCACCCATTGGGATTTTTTGTGATCTCTCAAAGGCTTTTGATAGTGTAAATCATGAAATTCTGCTAGACAAGCTCAAGTATTGTGACATGAGTGGGACAGTGCACAAATGGTTTAATTCGTACCTAACTGGAAGAGTGCAGAAAGTTGAAATAAGTAGTTCTCGTAACATGCAAAGATCAGCACGTTCATCAAACTGGGGAACTATCAAGAATGGGGTTCCACAAGGGTCAATCTTGGGTCCTTTGTTGTTCTTATTATATATTAATGACTTGCTATTCTATATTCATGAAGAGGCAAAGTTAGTTCTCTTTGCTGATGATACAAGTATAGTAATCACACCTGACAAACAAGAATTAACTGATGAAATTGTCAATACTGTCTTTCAGAAAATTACTAAGTGGTTCCTTGTAAACGGACTCTCACTGAATTTTGATAAGACACAGTACATACAGTTCCGTACAGTGAATGGTATGACGCCATTAATAAATATAGACCTTAATCAGAAGCATATAGCTAAGGTAGAATATTGCAAATTTTTAGGTGTGTCCATTGATGAGAGATTAAATTGGAAGAAACACATTGATGATCTGCTGAAACGTTTGAGTTCAGCTACTTATGCAATAAGGGTCATTGCAAATTTTGGTGATAAACATCTTAGTAAATTAGCTTACTACGCCTATTTTCACTCATTGCTTTCATATGGCATCATATTTTGGGGTAATTCATCACTGAGGAATAAAGTATTTATTGCACAAAAGCGTGTAATCAGAATAATAGCTGGAGTCCACCCAAGATCATCCTGCAGACATTTATTTAAGGATCTAGGGATATTCACAGTAGCTTCTCAGTATATGTACTCTCTTGTGAAATTTGTTATTAACAACCAAACCCAATTCAAAAGTAATAGCAGTGTGCATAACTACAATACTAGGAGAAAGGATGATCTTCACTATTCAAGATTAAATCTAACTTTGGCACAGAAAGGGGTGAATTATACTGGCACTAAAGTCTTTGGTCACTTACCAAATAGTATCAAAAGTGACAGATAACCAACAAGTATTTAAGAAGAAATTAAAAGAATTTCTGAATGACAACTTCTTCTACTCCATAGAGGAATTTTTAGATATAAATTAAGAAAAAAAATATAAAAAAAATAAAAATAAAAAATAAAGAAAAACAAAAAAACACAAAAAAATAAAGTTGTTATATTAACTTAAGTATGTTGTTAAATTAACCTAATTATGTCATGTATTGGAAAATTTGACTCGTTCCACATCATTACGAAATATCGTATTCATGATCCATGGAACTTGTATTAATCTAATCTAATCTAATCTAATCTAGTAATAGCATAGTGTTTACTTGAGCAGCAGCTCAGTTCTATGACTCCAACAGCAACTGTTATATTTAATTTCATTGTATACTTGTATCTATTTTATAGCTGTGATAGTATAATGTAATTTATAACTTAAATATGTCTTGCAGTATTAAATTACTATCACAGTAGAGTTGTATTCATAAATTATGATAATGTTGTATCTTGTCACTGTCTGTCCAGCTGTGGCTGGTGAATGATATAGAATTCGTTATAAAGGTAATAATAAATTAATAATTTAGAAATCTGACTAAGGTTACTTCTTCTAAGTACATTTAAAAATAAAACTGAAATTGTGGTCTTTCTTTCATTCCATTCATATACAGATGCATGTTGGGTTTATGATAGACTTCTCTGTAAGTCTCTAGATTTCTGCAGACTGAATGGATTAAGCCTGTTGTATTGAAAAGCTGTCTCTCCCTTCCCTTCAGGTACTTACTTCAATCTGTTCTGGTTCAATATCAGGCCTGTCAAGATCTTCTATTTCAAAATTCTTCCATGAATTTATTATGTTTTGTACAGGATCACTTGTGGTATCGACAAGCTGAAAGCCAGTTATGTTTGTCCCACCATGTTGATAAGGCTCCAAATCAATGGTATGCACATCCTGAAACAATAGTGAATGTTATTTCATCACAAAAATATTTTTGTCATGGTTATGTTTTCACAAAACCATCCCCAAAACTTGTTACAAGCTTATCATTAATTATGTTTTTTCTACAGGGAAAAAAGTGCTGAGCTCTATTTGCCAATAGATTCTTATTCTTGTCAGTTATGCGGAGGTATCTATCTTGTGAATACATCTTTGTTATTATGGTGACAAGTGCTGAAGACTTCTGATAAGTCTAGAAACCTGGAGTCTGCCTGTGTACTTTAGTTGGAAATACATAGCTTTGCATGTGAAATTTACAAACTGTGTTTTTGATTGCCACTGATTTTCAACTTGAAACTTTTACAGAATACATTTTACGTAATTCTATGATATATACCTACAGTGATACCCCAAAAGCAACCTTAAAGTGTGTGGTAGATATTACATTATGTACCACTACCTCTCTGACATTTTCTCTTCTATTCCATTGGCTGTTAATGCTTGGTGAGAAAAATAGTCAGTGGCCTGTGTATAAGTTCAAATTTCTCTGATTTATAGTAATGATCATTTCATGGTATATATCTCAATGTAAAATGAAAGTGAATGTGGGCTGGACTATTAGCAAAATTAGCAAAACCTAACACTTGCTTGGGAGGGGGGGGGGGGGGGGGTTGGAAGGGGGCACTGTTACAACAGGTAAAATTCAAGAATTCAAGTGGTTACAAGTGGCAGAGGAACATTTGAACATTTTTTTAGCATTGGATAGAAGAAAGAAACCACAACCACAATCTAATCAATCACTAAATGTATGTTTTTTATTTACAATATATTTCTGAGGTCATCATCACATGGCATTTCTGACGTTTTGTTCAGGTGCATTTATTTATTTTATTTATTTATTTATTTTCAGGTTTCACAGATCCTTGATGTGAGTGTGTTGCTAGGCTGTAGAACATGTCAGATTATTACAATAATAACTGTATGTAAATGGTTATGAAACTCACAATTTAAATCTTATGTAAATATATACAAGAGGTTCAAGTGTTAAAATAGCAATGTAGATCATACTAGTAATGATGGTTACCCAAACAAATTATGTCTCACATTGTAATTCATATAAAAATCAATGTCAACAATTGATGTACAGTGCTACATAGTAATTTCTTACAAGAATGCTTAAAATTAGGCATCTTTTACTAATTATTACATATTGTCAAAAGAAATTCCTGTAAAGAATAAAAAAACTATACAAAAGGTAAAGTTTTTTGTATTTAGTCTTATTCCCAATGACTGATTTAACATGAACTGGATGTTTTTGTATACTTTTATGCTTGAACAATGTACTCCTTTCTGTGCCATACTGACTTTTTTTTATATCTTTGTGAAGATCATGTTTACTTCTTGTATCATGACCATGATACTCACTGTTTGTTCTGTACATTGCACAATTATTGTTCACAAGGCACATAATGAAAAAATGTATTGGCATGGCATGGTGAAGATCCCCAGTTGTTTGAATAAGTTTCTGCAAGAGCATCTAGGGTGGATGCCAACCATAATTTTGATGACACTCTTCTGTGCAATAAAGAGTTTATTTGCTGAGGACTGCTTTCCCCAGAACATCATGCCATACATAATAAGTGATTGGAAATATTCAAAGTACACACTTTTGATTGTTTCCAGGTCACAGACAGATGAAATTGAGCAAATGGCACATACAGCCAAATTCAGTATTTTACACAGGTCAGTTATGTGAACTGACCAGTTTAGAGTGTTGTTAGTGTGTAATCCCAATGAGTTTTGTTAACACTGAGGGACAGACCATTAGAAGTGAACCAGTCTAGAGCTTCTTTGAATATGATGGTAGCAGAGTTATATGGACTGCAGTTTGGTACTTTATCATAAGGATTGTGTCATACATGGTGTAGTGTGCTTTTTGTGTCACACACCAAGGCAGATGATTGATAAAGATTTAGAAAAGTAAGAGACCAAGCACTGAGCACCAAGCCCTGTTGTACTCCACATTTCACTATGCCCCAGTCAGAGCAGGTAGGTACCATTGCAGAATTATTCAGTATTACCTCCTGCCTTCTGTCATATAGATATGATTCAACCCACATCCCTACTTTACCACATAAGCCATAGTGCTTAGCCTTCATAAGTAGAATTTCATGATCTAAATGCTTTAGGCAGTTCACAAAAGTTTCCAACTGGTGACATTTCATTGTTTATTCATTCGAGGAGTTGGTTTGACAAATGAGAAAATGGCACGTTCAGTTGAAATGCCCTTTTAGAATGCAAACTGGTTTTTATTAAAGATGTAACATTTATTAAGATTATCTATTATTGTCTTGATCATGAGTTTCTCTAGAGTTTTAGTAAGACTTGTTAGCAATGAAACTGGCTGGTAGTTGGAAACCTCAGCCTTATTGCCTTTTTTAAACAGTGGCTTAACAATTGTATATTTGAGTTTATTGGGGACAGTACCTTGCTTCATAGACTCATTAAATGTGTGACAGAGAACTTCAAGAATAAATTTGCAGCAGCGCTTCAATACTTTCAGAGATATATTATCCATTTAGCTTATTACCTTTTCAATCTCATTAGGTGTAATATAAGGCACATATATCTGACTAATTCCGTTCTGCACTGCTTTTTGAAGAAGCTTCATGGCTTCAATCATAGATCCTTTACAACCAGTTTTATTCACTGCTGTCAAAAAATGGTTGTGAAAGATATTGGCAACTATATCACCTACATTTACAGTGCTTCCATTATGACACACTTTGATACTGTCTGCATCTTCTGAAATTTTTACTGTCTCCCTTTTGACTACCTCCCAAATAGTTTTCATTTTATTATTTGAGATATTAATTTCAGATTTGGATTTTCTAATTATATTCCTTAGGATTCTACAGTATAATTTGTAGTGCTCCTTATCCTGCAGTTTGTTAGAGTTTCTGGGTGAAACATAAAGCATTCTCTTTGTCTTACAGAATGTTTTGATTCCCTTATTGGGCCATTGTTTCCTGTAATCATTAAGGTTGGTACTTCTTGAAATTCTCTTAGGAAATGCAGCTTCAAAAAGGATAACAAGTTCATTCAGGAATAGGTTAAATTTGGTGTTGACTTTTTAGTCTTATATACTGTGCCCCATTCTAAATGCTGCAAATGTCTGCTGAAGTTTTCTAGATTTTCATTGTTGATTAGTCTAAACAATCTAGTGATAAAACTATTCTGTCAGCAGGGGTTACATCACACATTTTTAATAGCTGCCCATCATAGTCAGAAAGACCATTTAAGATTTGTGTTACACATATGTTATCAGATCTGTTACTGCTTATGAAGATATTGTCAATCAGACTTGTGCAGTCCTTTGTCACTCTCGTGGGAAAGTCAGCGTGTGCTCTCAGATTAAAATAGCATATTACATTCTCAGAATCTGTTCTGTCGTTATTACAAATAAGAAAATTTACACTAAAGTAACCAAGAATGGTAATTTCTTTGGTTTTTGAGAACAGCTGAGTTAATAGTGATTCTACCTGCTTGAGCAATATACTAACCTTTCATGAGGGAGCTCTGGAAACAGTAACCACATAAACAAGCAGAGTATTAAAATGGGACTAACTGCAACAAGCCTCAAAATGTTGACTGATACATTAATTTCTTACATCTATGATGCTGTACGCTATATTATTTTTAATATAGATTATTATTCCACCTTTATCCATTCAGTTCCTGGAGTAATAAGCTGCTCTGTCATTAATTCAAACAGTCAACTGGTCCAGTTTGTTTCTTATACCCATTATATCCTGGTGAAAATGAAGTTTGTGATTTCCTAAACTCTTTGTTCTGATGTCACTGTTGGGTTTCAAATTGCAATTAGAGATTGTCAGAAGAGTACCTTCAGGTTTCTGACTTAAACTAGTCCTGGAATTGAGACCAGGTATCAAAAATCCTGTAGAGTCATGAATTTCATGATTCTTGTTCTTCTTTTGCTTGCCTCTGTTATTGCTGATGATGGTGGACACACATCAGGTGGTGAAGGGTCTTGCAATGCTAAAGATTGTGGGTGGACTAATACTGATGACAGTTCTTGAGCCACTGATGGGAGTTCAACAGCAGATGAAGTTTCTAATGCTGCTGCTGATGAATGCAAGAGGCAGTAGTTGTAGGTTACATGATCACTGTTGCTGCACCTGAAGTTTTTGGTAGTGATCCTGTTGATTCTTTCATTGTTTGCACAGGTATGTTGGTTCTTCCAAACCTACACTGCTGGCAGAGGAATTGACACTATTGAGACTGTGACAAGACTCATAATCTTTTCATAGCCCTTCTTATTGCCAACAAAGAGGTGCAATTCCAAGTCCATATATGCACATGTTCTACCTTAGTAAACAATAACAGTTTTTTTGCTTCAGGGACCCCTCTGTGGGTTTTATTTTCCAAGTAAACTATTGACAAGTACTATTTACTAAGCCTGCCCAGTTAGCCGTGTAGTGTCTAATGCACTGATTTCTGGGCTGGGAAGCGTGCTGGTCCCTGGCACGAATACACCCGGTGGATTAGTGTCGAGGTCTGATGTGCCAGCCAGTCTGTGGATGGCTTTTTAAGGTGGTTTGCCATCTGCCTTGACGAATGTGGACTGGTTCCCCTCATTCCACCTCAGTTACACTATGTTGGTGATTGCTGCACAAACACTTTCTCTACGTACGTGTACACCATAATTACTCTAACACGCAAACATTGAGGTTACATTCCTCTGGTGTGAGACATGTTCTCAGAGGGAAAGGGGGGGGGGGGGAAGGGGGGGAAGGGGTGTCCATTGGGGGCTGAAACGCACAATAACCCTTGGTTAGGTGTGGAGCAGAGGTGGGGTGAGTGGACTGCTGTAACCTGTTGTGAGGTTGTGTACCATTGCCGGCTACAGTGGGGACAAAGCCTCTCCATCGTTTCTAGGTCCCCATTCCATACAATGCAATACTATTTAGTAACCAGAGAGCATATCAATCAATAAAAATTCTCTGTGGAAGCTAAACACTACGAAGTTAAATGTTCTGGAGCAGAGCCACCATTAAATATATATTAAAATATATTTATCAGTAATGTTTTTCAGAATTTAATTTATTTGGAAGCATTTCAAATAATTTACACATCATTTTATGTAATAAAATTCAGATTTCTTAGAACCATTGAAACTGAGAGATGTACAGTTATCCTTGAAATGAAGTTAGCTTCATGTAGCAGAGGTATGGGAGCATGTTTTCTACAGAGTACAGCTCACATGGACTTCTATAAGGCTCAGCTAGCTGAGACTAAGGCAGTCACCTCCACAAAATTTTCACATTCTGCTCCTTACAACAAATGGTTTCAACAAATTGGCTGAAACTTCTCACTTTAATCCCTGTCTTCACATTTCTCTATTATACACACATTAAAAAAGTTTTGCATCACCTCAGTTCCGAGAGTTCCAGAACCTGTACAGAAAATTGGAATAGAGATCAACATAAACATCATTTCCGCCCTTTTTATTGCTCATGAAAACCACACATTGCATGTTGTGCCACCATACAGCAAGACGTTCAGAGGTGGTGGTCCAGATTGTTGTAAACACCAGTACCTCTAATACCCAGTAGCACGTCCTCTTGCTTTGTTGCATGCCTGTATTTATCGTCGCATACTATCCACAAGTTAATCAAGGCACTGTTGGTCCAGATTGTTCCACTCCTCAACAGCGATTCGGCATAGATCCCTCAGGGTGGTTGGTGGGTCATGTCATCCATAAACAGCCCTTTTCAATCTATCCCAGGCATGTTGGGTAGGATTCATGTCTGGAGGACATTCTGGCCACTCTAGTCAAGCGATGTCATTATCCTGAAGGAAATCATTCACAAGATGTGCACAATGGGGGCGCGAATTGTCATCCATGAAGAGAAATGTCTCACCAATATGCTGCCGATATGGTTGCACTCGCATTGACGTATCGTACAACTGTTACAGCGCCTTCAATGACCACCAGCGGTGTACATCAGCCCCACATAGTGCCACCCCAACACAACACGGAACCTGCACCTTACTGCACTCACTGGACAGTGTATCTAAGGCATTCAGCCTGACCGGGTTGCCTCCAAACACATCTCCGATGATTGTCCGGTTGAATGCATATGCAACACTCATTGTTGAACAGAATGGTCCATTCAGCATGTTGTTGGGCCCATCTGTACTGTGGTTCATGGTGTTGTGGTTGCAACGATGGACCTCACCATGGACATCGAGAGTGAAGTTGTGCATCATGCAGCCTATTGCACACAATTTGAATCGTAACACGACATCCTGTGGCTGCACGAAAAGCGCTATTCACTATGGTGGCATTGCTGTCAGCATTCCTCCAAGCCATAATCTCCATATAATAGGCACTGCCCATGCATGGTTGTTTAGATCCTTTGCAAGTTTAGTGACATCTCAGAACTGTCAAAAGGACTGTGTCTGTAAGAGAATATCTGAAGTCAAGGCCTGTCCTCAGGAGATCTGGTAACCGGGGTGATGCAAAACTTTTTTTGATGTGAGAAAATATGGTACTGAATAATTAATTATTAAGTAATTAATAATTTTTCTTAAAAAGTAACAAACTTTTAAAAATTAAGTCCTAACTGCTTTCTCTCACCTGCTCAAATTTTTGGGTTGTCATTTATGAATTCTTATACTGAATACTAACATTTCTGCACTAGTTTCTCATATAAGGCTTTTTCAGTGTTTCTAAAGTTATGCTGAGCAATTCTCTTTGTTCTAAATTTTCATACCCATATAATGTGGAGTTTGAGCATAGAGTTTTAAAAAGTGCAGGCATGAAAGAAAAGGAGCCTGTTCAGGATGGGACAGGAGGCTTCAGAATAGAGGTTTATGAACTTAAAGAGTGAAATTCACTGATTTGTAATATATTCTCAATTTTGGGATACAGATGGGCCAGCCCTGGGGAGGAAGTAGTGTTTGACTGCCAGTATAAGAGGTTTCAATAAAATTAAATGGAATAGGGAGAGAACATGGTTCAATTTCATGTGGCTGGCAGCCAATCACTGTGAACAAGGCTAGAAGCAGACAGCAGAACCTGTCAACTCTATTTGAAGCCTGAAGTCAAAGAGAGCATCTACACTGCACCTTGTCCTACCAAGATGCTCCAGTGAATACACACAGGATTCGTTTCTCACTTTCCCTATTGACTAAATGTGGTAACATGGATATTCAGAAAAAAAGAAGAAAAAGGATCCAAATGCTCATCCTGTGATACCCAGCCACATAGGCCCCAAAGAAGCTCATCCAGGATGTGTGTCACAGATTCAATTGTGAAGCAAAATTTTCAGTTAATCATAAATGAATTAATCCTGGTTACCCAGGCAGAACATATTATGTTACTCTATGATATGTCACAGTTTCTGCAAAGTGTTTTCACAGTGCTGTGCATTCATTGTGATTTCTTGCTTCATGAACTCAATACCGAGCGAGGTAGCGCAGTGGTAGCACACTGGACTCGCATTCGGGTGGACGACAGTTCAATCCCGCGTCCGGCCATCCTCATTTAGGTTTTCTGTGGTTTCCCTAAATCGCTCCAGGCAAATGCTGGGGTGCTTCCTTTGAAAGGGCATGGCCGATTTCCTTCCCCATCCTTCCCTAATCCGATGAGACTTCGCTGTTCGGTCTCTTCCCCGAAACAACCCAACCCCCATGAACTCAATGAACAGACGGCCCCTGCAGTCAAAGAAAAAAGTCATCATGACATTACTTGGTGCCACCATTTTGAGCCTGAAGGCAAATGGCAAAGCCAACAGCAGAATATCCCACATTCTCCCTGGCAGAAAAATCCAAAGCTGTTCAAGCTCTGATAAGGTCATCATGACCTACTATTTATTTATGTAGTGTATTTATTTATCATGCAAGTATGTCAAATTTGGTGTGGCTTAGTGTCCCGAGTTAGGAAGCTACTGTACCACATTAAGTGGAGGTGTGTGACATTATGTGTTCTTAGGATAGCTAATCAGTTGTCTGGAATTGGTATGAGGTGAGATGAATTTTCTTGTGAGACTGATCACTGGAAGATAGCCCCAGGACTGCCAAAGGGCTGTGGTGGTACAGATGCAGTGACTGTTGCTGATGGGCCCAGGTGAGATTGGAAAGGCTTTGCCAGGAATGGGGAAAATCCCAGCACAGGAAATCTGGATGATGCATCAAATGCTTAACAGGGCAATGGCATAAGCATCAAACAAGCTGAAGGATGGATTCTTACAGTCCTTTGAAATCTGACAGTAAATCACAGTTGGATATTAAAGCAAATCTGAATATATTTGCAATCTCAGATAAATGAAGCACAACGATATTTTCAATATCTTTAATACTACAGAAGTTAATGTTGTACAGTGAACCTCTGAATAACAACTTTTAAATGATGCCCAGAATGCTGTTGGACTCAATCATCCTGTTGTACAACAACACCTACCACAACACTGCCAGTTGGAAGAAGGCTACACTTCAGTGACTTGGTTGAATAGCACTGCAAAATCCTCCATACAGCACAGACCATTCACCATGTGGTTCTCATATCTTTGGCAACCTGAAGAAAGACACGCATGGACATTGGCTTCAGTAGGACAAGGAAGTGCAAGGGCGGCTGCAGTTGTGGATCCATCAGTGGTTAACAGCAATCTTGTTTTGTACTGGGATAAATGTCTTAACATGTGTGGTGATTACTTTTGACTCAAGGGCATTCATATGATCTGAGCCCATGTGATTTTAACAAAAAAAGTCTCAGAAGATAGCACTGCATGAAAGTCACTCATTTGTATCTATTTTATTTATTGACTTATGATGTCTTTTATACATTTTTACTATGCAAATGTATTTTTCAGAACACTGTATGCTGCACTATAACTCAGAAATTCCTGATATTTTGTCATACTTGTGCATTTATTTAATGAATATATTAGTATTTTTGCCAGATATTTATTTAACTATTGATTACAACTGCTAATACAGACACGCGATAATTTAAGAAGTGGTCAATCACAATGTTAGGCGACACCACCATTAAAAAGGGTGCCAAAAGATATGAATTTTCTTGTGAGACTGAAAACTGGAGGACAGTCCCAGGACTGCCAAACTGCTGTGGTGGTCCAGCTGCAGCGACTGTTGCTGATGAGCCCAGGTGAGAGTACAAAGGCTTAGACAGAAATGGGGAAAATCCCAGTACAGGAAATCTGGATGATGCATCAAATGCTTAACAGGGCATATATAATTTTTTAAGAAATATATAGCAACAATATATTGTCATTTAATGTGACTGCAATTGTGCAAAACTGGTGTCTTATTTATTTATGAACAAACTATTATTTATACTTGATTTAAATGAGATTTATGACATTTGTTTATTTAAATATTGTTGTAATATATTAGTTTAGGGTGAGAAGTGGTCATGTTGAGTCAAATCATGTCTGCAGAACTTAAGAATAATGTATTTTTGATTGAGATGGCCATCAGCCAATGGAAAAGCAGACAGTAGTGAAACACAAATGGAGTCAAGTATACAGAGACATTTTTTCAAGCGAAGAGCTCAAGGAAGTGAGTCAGGACTTTTTGTTAGATCTTGAAGACAGAACTTTAGGCTGAGATCAGGTTGAAGGCTGACCTGGCTGTGATAATATGTGACATTTGGTCATGTAAGTGAATAGCCCATATGGTAGTCTTAAATTTTTCTGATTGCATTATGAAACTGAGGATAGACACAGTATTAGTTTCTGTTTATTATCTCACATTTGTTTGTTTGTAAATCATCACGTTGAACTCTGAACTGTTTTGAGCCAGTAAATAGTTCGAGTACTGTGATCCTGAAATAGACTTAGTTTTTGTGACCAGAGACTGTGGTTTTTGTGTGTGTGTGTGTGTGTGTGTGTGTGTGTGTGTGTGTGTGTGTTGTTGAATTCTGGTGAAGATCTGTTTGGTCTGAAGCTTTGTTTGACAGTTTGACAGTTTTTTTGTTGTGCCTATCTGTGACACAGCATCTCTGCTATATGGTGAGTAGCACCTATCATTCTCACAATATTGAAAAATAATTCTTGAATTACAAAATGCATGGATAATATATGGGGATGCTCATCTCCATCTCCAACAAAATAATTCAATATGCACATATGGCTGAAGAACAAAAGGATTGGTTCAAATAATATATACAAACCTTAAGATATCAAAAATCAATTGTTTTAATCACAAAGAATTCTCATACCATTATAACTATGGTTATTGCCAATTTCTGTTTACTGTACACTTAATAGCACATTTTGTAAAAATAGAATAATTATTTAAATTTGATGCTGTCAACTACTATGTATTGTTTTATTGCATCCAAAACAAACTTCATTTAGTAGTTGGTTTTATTTAAGCAGAACCAAAAACTACATCTCAGAGATGCTTTACTTCCAATCTTGTTGAGAAGAAGCTGTGCCTAGTGTTTTTAAGTGATGTAATAATTTGAACAGTATTGGGAACAAATGTTATATAATGCAACCAGAATAACATTCAAGTGGAAACTACTTTTTAGAGGCAGTGTAATAAGGGGATATATATATATTAAAGATGAAGTTTAAAACACATTACTCAAATTTATAACAGAACAGCTATCATGTCTTTTTGTGTTCTTACCATTGTTGTTATGATGAAGTTGTATTCATCTGTCATAAGACCAACCTGCTGAGCTTGTTTCATAATTTCAGGTAAAGTTTCAATTGAACAGTCTAAGATGAAATTTATTTCTCCCGATCTTTTCACTCTACGCAAGACATGCCTGTAAGAAACAAAACTAAAAATGGTAAAAATATACTTTTAACATATAAGACATTAAATACTGCATTTCCCTGTATTTCAAACACAGGGCTTAGCAGGAAAACAAGAATGACTTTCAGGGATGTGTTTCTTATATGATAAAAAACTGATACTTTTATTTATCAAGCTGGAGAGTGATTCACATCTGTACATATCCTGCTGTTCACTGATATGTGTGAAATTCTCCAAAGGGCATGGTACAATCAACATTTAACACTAGATTAAAAGGTAACTTCAATGTACTCCCAGGTAGTACAAAGGTACATGCTATATGGGAATTCAATATGTTGAAAGTGATATAAGATGTGTACTAAAAATGAATGTTTTTGAAAGATCTGTTACAGAATATCAACAGTAGCACTATTTCTGTTTAGTAAACTTGCACATGAACTTCAATATACAGGGTGTCCCATTTATCTTGACCACTCTAAATAACTGTTTGCCCAAATGCAAATTACAAAATGTTTCAAGCAAATGTTCTTTACCTATCAGGGGACATCAATCAACATGATTGCCTTCATTGTAGCTGTGTTTTTTATGAAGATATGAACAGCGGTATGACTTTTTTAAATAGCACCCCATATTTTTTATTTGGTAATTCATTTCCTCTCCTAAAGATCTGAGGGAGAAGTTCGGGTTGGTTACACCAAACAACACCCATTTAGCAGTAGTTCATTTATTCACCTAAACACATGTAAGGATCACAAAGAATTGAACATGGTGGAACAGCCCAAAGACAGTGCTCAGAGTTCAAAGACGAACGCATATCGATGCTGGTGTAGAACTCATTGGCGCCACGTAGCCCCCCCCCCTCCCCGCCACAGTACGGAGTACTTTTGAGAGACCAAGGGGGGGGGGGGGGGCTGACTAAGGCGTCGGCAGGGGTGGTCCACAGGAGCCGGACCATAGTCAGCTCAACAGCGTCGTCAGGGAGCTGTGTGGGTAGATGTCATGAAGGAAGGTTCGGCCACCGAACCTGGAAGTCGTTGAAGCGAGCCGGGCGTCGTACTTGGCGTGCTGCTCGTCCAGTTACAGGTAGGCAGGTAGGCTGGCAGTTTGCGGGTGGAACGGAGCGACGACGACAATGTCTCCGGTGGGTTTGGCGAACACACGAAGCATGTCCAGGTCAACGTAGGGCGGGAGGGGAACACATTTCACCATGTGGCAGGGAATGGTGGAGGTTGTGTAATGAGCACTGGATGAAGAGAAAAACACAACAAAGAGTGTATAATCGCGCAGTATTATTGAGATGTCATGGATATGTTGAGAGAGACTGTAACAGCTGAATCTTTCATCTGGATGTCATAGGTGTTGGCTGAGCGCCGGAGAACTCGGTATTGGGAGGTATGTGCAGGTTGGAGGGGAGCACGGACAGTGTCATCTCGAAGCATGATGTACTCACAATTGTCCAGATATTGGGACGTGAACCTTAGGGTGGGAATGGATTGCGGGTGGAGGGATATGGAGATTGATGAAGTGGCGTCTGATGCGGTCCATGAAGGAAGGTAAGTCAGACTGAGGGAGAGAAGTGGAAGGGTTCACAAGTTCGCCAGGGAACTCGGCTATTGTGCCTTTGAGGTCTTCCTTATAGATCGCATGAATGCGGAGTAGCACAAGGGGAAGGGCCTCTGTCCATAGAGAGTCGTGGCATCAAAGAGCCTCCTGGAAAGTGCGGTGCCAGCGCTCGACTAGCCCATTACTTTGTGGGTGATATGCTTTGGTATGGACGCACCAGATGCCGCAAATGTTACAAATCTCGTTGAACAGGGCTGACTCAAATTGTCTGCCCTGTTAAGTCGTGACGATAGCTGGACATCCGAAACGCGATACCCATGACTCGATGAAAGCTCAAGCAACAGTCTCTGCCATAATATTTGGGAGGGGGACAGCCTCAACCCAGCGAGTTGTTCGGCCGATAGATGAGAGAATATAACAAAAGCCGTTAGAGGGGGAGAGAGGGCCGACAATGTCAATATGAATATGCTGGAAACGCCCAGGAGGGATCAAAAAGGAGCCGAGGAGGGATGAAATGTGCTTGTGTACTTTGCACCATTGGCACGCAACGCAGGAGCATGCCCATTGCTGGCAGTCCTTGTTGACATTTCTCCACACAAAGTGCTCCGCTACGAGGTGGGAAGACACATGAACACCAGGGTGGGCTAAATTATGCAATGCATTGAAGACAGCTCGACGGAGCGTGGTTGGGATGAGGGGGCGTAATGTGCCCATACTGTCATCGCACCAGATCTCACCAGAAATGCCAGGGAATGTGGTGCGGATGAAGTATAGTGAAGAAGTAGAGTCTGAAATCAGGTTTTGTGTTTCCTTGTCGGTGGGGTGGAGGTTAGGCAGTTCAGAGAGGTCTAACAGTGAAAGAACATTGTCAACTCAAGAAAGGAAATCAGCAACTACATTGTCAGCAACATTTATGTGTTTGACATCGGTGGTGAACTGAGATATGAAGTCCATGTATCTGAAGCGGCGAGGAGGCGGGTCAGCTGGCGGGTTTGTAATGGCCGCAGCCAGGGGTTTGTGGTCTTTTAAAACATAGAAAGGGCCTCCCTCAACATCAGTCTTAAAATGCTTGATTGCTTCGTAGACCATGAGCAATTCCCTGTCAAATGTGGAATATTTCCGTTGTGCATTAGTGAGCATGTGCGAGAAGAACTGCAGAGGCGAAGTTAGGCTGTTGATTGTTTGGCTAAGGACAGCACCAATGGCAGTATCGCTCGTGTCTGTGGTGATGAAAAGCTGCGCATTGGGACGAGGATGCCCGATGGTGCAGGCCTCGGCAAGAAGATTTTTGAGGGCAATGAAAGAGTCAGTCATAGCAGGGGTCCATGGAACAGGCCGAGATCCAGAAGTGTTGGTGCCTGCCAAGGCGTCCGTCAGTGGAGCCTGAAACTCTGCAGCCTGAGGTAGATGTCGGCGATAATAATTAACTGTCCCCAGAAAGCACTGGAGCTCTTTGAATGACAAAGGTCTGGGTAGGTTTAGTATTGTTTGTACTTTCTCAGGGGGCGGTGAAATGTCGTCGGCAGAGACCCAAAAACCAAGAAAGGTGACAGTGGGTTGATGTAGCTGCAATTTGTCCTGGTTGGTCTCGATGCCTGCTGCTGCGAGGGTGTTCATAACAGTTTGCACATGTCGAATGTTGTCCTCGATGGAGGAGCTGAACACAAGACTGTCATCAAGACATGCAAAGCAGAATTTTTGATCGAATAGCACTTCGTTGATGAAGCGTTGCCAGGTCTGGGTTGCGTTTTTCAGACCAAAGGGCATGAATTGAAACTGAAATAACCCGATCGGGGTGGTGATTGCTGTCTTCTCAATGTCTTCAGGTGCCATGGGGATCTGGTAGTAGGCCCATTTGCAATCAATGACAGAGAACGTGGTCGCACCTGCGAGGGAACTGGTAAAGTCGGCAATGTTGGGTATGGGGTAAGTGTCCATAATTTCCGGCCAGAGTGGCCGTGTGGTTCTATGCGCTACCGTCTGGAGCCGAGCAACTGCTGCGGTTGCAGGTTCGAACCCTGCCTCGGACATGGATGTGTGTGATGTTCTTAGGTTAGTTAGGTTTAATTAGTTCTAAGTTCTAGGCGACTGATGACCTCAGAAGTTAAGTCGCATAGTGCTCAGCGCCATTTGAACCATTTTGTCCATAATTGTTTATGCATTTAGTTGACGGTAGTCTCTGCACATGTGCCAGGACCCGTCTTTCTTGGGTGTCATATATATGGGTGTAGACCAGCTACTGGCAGAGGGTTCAATAACGCCAGAGCTCAGTAGTTCAGAAATCTGATTTTTAAGGCCGAAGAGGCCCTCGGGACAAATTGGATGTGGTTTACAGGAAATTGAGGGATCTGGCGTGAGACGAAGCTTGTGAACTGGGAAGTTGGTGATGACGGAAATGTTGCTGGCAGCACGGGAAGCAGTTTGTTTACAATGTGTGGCAGGCGGGGCAGGTGAGGCGTAGTCGTGGTGTTTGGGGCCACTCGGCGGATCCAACGTGAGCTGAGGTGGCGAAGTGTCCCAGGAGTCAATGTGACAAGATGGCTTCCAGCCCGAAGCAGTGGCACCATGGTCGCGTGAGCTCGGTAGACCTCGTGGGGCCATTAGTGAGTCCATTGTCCGAGGGGTGGCCTGTGGCAGCACGGCTGCGGGCGAAATGCTTGGCGTGAGTGCAGTGTTTGTGTTGTCAGTGTCAGTCGCACAGCGGCACACAGGAGCCGAAGTTGCATACTTTGAGGTGCTGTCCATGAGGGGCGGGGTAGGAGCTGTCAGTTCGGGAACATGTGACGCTCGTTGTGCATACACACTTGTGTCCAGCTGAGTGTCAAATGCTGCCCTGTTAGGGGGGTAGTGGCCCTGCGAAACTGTCAGTACACGTTATGGCACTCTTGATAGCACAGTTGCGAGGGGTAGCGGGAGGTAAACACACAGAGGCTCGATTGCTGGGATTGCAAGCAGATTCATTGCACTTACTGACCTTGCTTTACCCTTGCTGTAGTGTCTGTAATTCCTTTGCTGCATCAAAGAGCTGGAGCTGTCTTTTGTGGAGCTGGAGGGAGAGCTCGAAGTTTTTCTTGTGTAGGTGAGCGACGTGTTCAAGCTCGACAAGGCACTTGTGCATGGTTTCTTGTAACATCGTCAACAGAGATGAGCATGTACGGATGAGATGAGCCCAGACCGATGAGTCACGGGGGGGGGGGGGGGGAGGAGGGGGGAGCGGGGGTTGCTCAACGGAGCACAGGGGAAGTGAGTCTTGGACGGATGATGAAACACGGTGTTTCGCACCAGGTCCAGTGAAAGTTTGTGATGTCGCAAGAAGTCAATATCTAGTATAGGTTTGTCAATTTCGCACACTAAAAAAGTCCACTCGAGTTTGTAGTTTGCGGAGAGCGAGTTGACGTGGGAAGTTGAACCCGAGCATTGTAGTTTAGTGGAATTCATGGCTTGCAGTGAAGTATGATGAGGGCGAATGTTCAACAATGCTAAGGATGTAGGTAGCAGCGAAACATGGGCACCTGTGTCCACTAGGAAAATGTATCCTGATGAAATGTCAATAATGTAAAGTCATCTGCAATTATCCGGTCCTTCCCGGACAGAATGGAGCACTGGGGGGTGCCTGTCATGTGGTGCGCAGGATGCAGCACCCAGACCTACCCTACCTGTGATTGGGAAGTAGCAGGGTGGTCTGCAGTTCCGTGCCACCTCACCAAACCGTGCGTGGAAGTAACAGTATGGGTAGTGCGGTTGCATTTCCTGCGGAAAGTTCGTTGCCAGTGGTAGTGGCCAAGGTTCGGTGGCTGCAGCAGGTTCGGTTGCAGGAGGGGGCATGACTGTGGGCAGAGCCGGTGACGTCCCAGTTACTTGTTTACTGCTTCCCGGAGCGAGCAGAACAGTCGGAACGGTACAGCCCCGGCTGCGTCCGGCCGCAGGGTGATGAGCCTGAACCTGAGACTTGTCAGGTAGGCAGTGGCTGGCAAAATAGAGCAGTGATGGTTGGTTGGTTGGGTTAGGGATGAAAGGGACCAAACTGCAGAGGTCATCGGTCCCTTGAGCAGTGATGCATCGTGTAGCTTGTCAGCAATTGTCATTCTTTGCTCAACCGGTTCAGGAGACCTTTGAGCCAGAGCAAAGCGGATGTGAGGAGATAGTTTATCTGACCAGATGGCGAGAGGAGATGTGTCAGAGAATAGATAGGCACTGACCAGGGCACGTAGCTGTCTCCAGAGCTGGGAAGGTTTGTCGTTGCCTAGTTGCTCAACGTGGAGCACGTGCCGTATTGCTGCCTCAGTTGAGCATGCAAGCTGACGTAGAACTGTCTTTTGGCTAGAGTGTACCAGGTAGATGAGTCCGGGGCATCGACCAGGTCAGCAATCAAGTCCTCCTGGTCGTGCAGGTGGGTGATGAGGCACAGAAAACTGGTTGACTCGTAGAGTTTGTAATGGTCGAACACTTCGTCCACAATTTTGAACCAGGTTGTTGCTCTGTTGGGATTAAGCGGCAGCAGTGTCGGTAAGCATTGTTGAATGTTTGGAAGAACAGGTTGAGTTGAGTTCATTGGGGCACTGCTGGAATCGAGCTGTTATTGCTGTAGTATTCCAGGAGAGTGTGCCACAAGGGGATGTGGCAACAACGGCTGTTTGGGTGGCAGCGTGAAGGTGACACGTTTGGTTGAGCATGATCCGTCACGACACGGAAGGCCGCCGGGGGTGAGACACCGTAATGTGTCGATTGCGGAAGCTCAACACATTGCAGGTGTGTTCAGATTGACACATTGCGGAAGACATACGTGGATGAGGCACCAAGATGTGCCGAGAACACTAG
This sequence comes from Schistocerca nitens, assembly GCF_023898315.1. Taxonomy (NCBI): domain Eukaryota; kingdom Metazoa; phylum Arthropoda; class Insecta; order Orthoptera; family Acrididae; genus Schistocerca; species Schistocerca nitens. The sequence goes on along the minus strand of NC_064616.1, from coordinate 694,553,293 downwards.
TGGAAGCTCGACTGGAGCAGGCGCAGGGGCGAGAGGTGAGAAAATGTTCAAAGTTTGAGAACACGTGTTAGTCCACGGAAAGCTCGACATATGATCAGAGCCGGGGCCAGCCTGTGTTGCAGGGAGACTGTTGAGGTGCGGGCTGTCCAGAAGCACAGTGTGGGAAATTATGTTGAATGTGGGACAGAATGTGTGAATGTTCACTGTTCATAGTCACTCCACTCAAAACAGTGTGCGGATAAGGTGAATGTCATGGCACAAAACACTGAGGTGTAGCAGTGGGAAGGAGGTGGAGGTCAGGCACAGATAACAAGTTATTGTTCCTGTTGCAGGCCGAGGTATCAAAGTAGGAAGGCATGTGCTGATGCTGGACCGTGGCAGGCACGGGTGTGGTCAGATGCTGAGGAGGTAGACCTGTGAACGAAGCAATTCCAGCCATGTGGCAGGTATCTGCGTGGTACTGCATGGATTGGGGCATGGCAAATCATTGTCCTGGCGGTAGTAGGTTGTCCGATGAAGCATTTGCAGAAATTGGCATTGGTCCCGCACTACACGGAGATCCGTAAGAGTTAACTGTACAGTCGATGAGGGAGGGCACATGTGGTGGGAACAAAGGCATTTGATAGCCAGAGTCATGGGCACTCTTAACCTCACTTATTGTCACAGGCTCGAAAACGTCCGGCGAAATCGGCAGAATCATCAAGTGAGAGGCATCGTGTTGCAGTCCTGGTGGGTGTACATCGCCCGCAAAATGATGCATGTCAATCACAAAATCCGGCATTAGGCACTGGGCCGAAGTCATTGTTCAAATGCTGTGTTGATGTAATACACGCGAAAATAACTGACGCGGAGGTCGCAGACACAGTAAAACAGCGAAAACGGAAGACGTTACAACTTGGGGTCATCAGTGAGGGAGAAGTTCGGGTTGGTTACACCAAACAACACCCATTTAGCAGTAGTTCATTTATTCACCTAAACACATGCAAGGCTCACAAAGAACTGAACATGGCGCAACAGTCCAAAGACAATGCTCAGAGTCCAAAGATGTTGCTCAGAGTCCAAAGATGAACGCATATCGATGCTGGTGTTGACCTCATTGGCGCCACAGACCTATTCAAAAATGTATCACAGTGCACCATTCACTGAAACACAACATTATCAATTACATAACACAACATTGACTTTGAGCCCAGAGTCACAAATGTGTCCACTTCCTTGAGTTGTCCAAAAACAAATTAAAATCAAGTAGAAACATAACACAAAATTGACTTTGACTCTCTTGTACCATTTCCCGGTGTATAACAGTCAAAGGCGCTCAAAGTGGTGACCCTGGGCACTGATATACTGGTGCACTTGTTGAATGAAAGAATTATTTACTGCTTCCAGTGTTGCCTGCATGTCCTCTGGAGTTGTTGGAATATCACTATAGCCAACATCATTAATGCATCCCCCTCAAAAAAAGTCCAGAGGATTTAAATCAGGAGACCTAGTAGGGCAAGTAACTGTCCCTCCTTGACCAACCCATCAGGCGGGATACGCTCAGTTCAGAACAAGACGTGCCTGCAAGGCATTATGTGCTGGACATCCATCTTGTTGATACAACATAAGCATTCTGGTTCTTAGCAACACTTCATCCAGAAGGGGAGGAAGAATTTGTCTGAGGAAGTTGGCATACACTGTTCCATTTAGACTACCATTGACGAAATAAGGGCCAATAATTGTAGTACCAAGCATCCCACACCAGACGTTAACTCTCCATTGATGCTGATGTTCCACCTTTCTAGGCCATCGTGGGTTGTTGCTGGACCAATAATGCATGTTACTTGTATTTATCTGTCCTTTGTGTGAGAAGGAACATTCATCGGTAAATAGAACATTGGAGAAGAAGTTTGGGTTGGCGAGGATTTGCTGCTGTGCCCACTGACAGAACTGTACACGATTCTGGAAATCATTCCCATACAATTCTTGATGTAGGTGTACATGGTAAAGATGGAACCGGTGACATGTAAGAATATTATGTAGACTGGTTTTAGGAATGCCAATCTCTTGTTCAAACTGTCGTGTGCTCACATGTGGATTCATAGCAGCGGAAGCAAGAACAGTAACTTCAGCAGCTTCGTCTGTGCAAGTGCTACAATGATTGCGTTGTCACGGGTTGAAACTTCCCCTTTCCTGAAGCGTTGCACCAAGATGAGAACACATCCGTCGGAAAGATGGGCTCTTGTCAGGATATCGCTCTCTGTAAAGTTCCGCTGCCTGCATAGTATTTCGCCTACCTTCAACAACAACAACAAACAACTACAATAAAAGAAACGTTATGTCAATGCAGTTTGTAGGAATGACAGTCTTTACTGTATGCCTACTCTACACAACAGTATTTAAAAGGACTAAACTACTGTACTAAATGTACCCGTACATAAGAGAACTCTATTGCAATTACTGTTCCGCTAACTTACATTTCCCATAGATGATTAGCATTTCTACCTTCTCTTCATTGGTGTACGTTCTACTCACACAACTCTTCAACTGATGATGGTTGACAGAATGATGGATGTGCATTCTAATTATGTTTACATTTGTCCTCTGTCAATGACTGCACGTGGATGTGTTCCATTACCCCGAGTACCTGCACTAAACACTGGGAGCATCACAGTCAATGTTGTGTTATGTAATTAATAACATTGTGTTTCAGTGAATGGTACACAGTGATACATTTTTGAATAAGCCTTTAAGAGTGGAAATGAATTACCAAATAAAAAATAGAGGATGCCATTTAAAAAAGTCATACCACTGTCCATATCTTTGTAAAAAACAAAGCTACAACGAAGGCAATCATGCTGATTGATGTCTCCCTGATGGCTAAAGAACATTTGCTAGAAACATTTTGTAATTTGCATCTGGACAAACAGTTATTCATGGTGGTCGAGATAAATAGGACATCCTGCTGATTAGATTAGATTAGATTAGATTAATACTAGTTCCATGGATCATGAATACGATATTTCGTAATGATGTGGAACGAGTCGAATTTTCCAATACATGACATAATTAGGTTAATTTAACAACATACTTAAGTTAATATAACAACTTTATTTTATTGTGTTTTTTGTTTTTCTTTATTTTTTTTATTTTCTTTTTATTTTTTTTTATTTTTTTATTTTTTTTCTTAATTTATATCTAAAAATTCCTCTATGGAGTAGAAGGAGTTGTCATTCAGAAATTCTTTTAATTTCTTCTTAAATACTTGTTGGTTATCTGTCAGACTTTTGATACTATTTGGTAAGTGACCAAAGACTTTAGTGCCAGTATAATTCACCCCTTTCTGTGCCAAAGTTAGATTTAATCTTGAATAGTGAAGATCATCCTTTCTCCTAGTATTGTAGTTATGCACACTGCTATTACTTTTGAATTGGGTTTGGTTGTTAATAACAAATTTCATAAGAGAGTATATATACTGAGAAGCTACTGTGAATATCCCTAGATCCTTAAATAAATGTCTGCAGGATGATCTTGGGTGGACTCCAGCTATTATTCTGATTACACGCTTTTGTGCAATAAATACTTTATTCCTCAGTGATGAATTACCCCAAAATATGATGCCATATGAAAGCAATGAGTGAAAATAGGCGTAGTAAGCTAATTTACTAAGATGTTTATCACCAAAATTTGCAATGACCCTTATTGCATAAGTAGTTGAACTCAAACGTTTCAGCAGATCACCAATGTGTTTCTTCCAATTTAATCTCTCATCAATGGACACACCTAAAAATTTGCAATATTCTACCTTAGCTATATGCTTCTGATTAAGGTCTATATTTATTAATGGCGTCATACCATTCACTGTACGGAACTGTATGTACTGTGTCTTATCAAAATTCAGTGAGAGTCCGTTTACAAGGAACCACTTAGTAATTTTCTGAAAGACAGTATTGACAATTTCATCAGTTAATTCTTGTTTGTCAGGTGTGATTACTATACTTGTATCATCAGCAAAGAGAACTAACTTTGCCTCTTCATGAATATAGAATAGCAAGTCATTAATATATAATAAGAACAACAAAGGACCCAAGACTGACCCTTGTGGAACCCCATTCTTGATAGTTCCCCAGTTTGAGGAACGTGCTGATCTTTGCATGTTACGAGAACTACTTATTTCAACTTTCTGCACTCTTCCAGTTAGGTACGAATTAAACCATTTGTGCACTGTCCCACTCATGCCACAATACTTGAGCTTGTCTAGCAGAATTTCATGATTTACACTATCAAAAGCCTTTGAGAGATCACAAAAAATCCCAATGGGTGGTGTTCGGTTATTCAGATCATTCAAAATTTGACTGGTGAAAGCATATATGGCATTTTCTGTTGAAAAACCTTTCTGGAAACCAAACTGACATTTTGTTAGTACTTCATTTTTACAGATATGTGAAGCTACTCTTGAATACATTACTTTCTCAAAAATTTTGGATAAAGCTGTTAGAAGGGAGATTGGACGGTAATTGTTGACATCAGATCTATCCCCCTTTTTATGCAAAGGTATAACAATAGCATATTTCAGTCTATCAGGGAAAATGCCCTGTTCCAGAGAGCTATTACACAGGTGGCTGAGGATCTTACTTATCTGTTGAGAACAAGCTTTTAGTATTTTGCTGGAAATGCCATCAATTCCATGTGAGTTTTTGCTTTTAAGCAAGTTTATTATTTTCCTAATTTCAGAGGGAGAAGTGGGTGAGATTTCAATTGTATCAAATTGCATAGGTATGGCCTCTTCCATTAACAGCCTAGCATCTTCTAATGAACACCTGGATCCTACTATATCCACAACATTTAGAAAATGATTATTAAAAATATTTTCAACTTCTGACTTTTTGTTCGTAAAGTTTTCATTCAATTTGATGGTAATACTGTCTTCCTCTGCTCTTGGTTGACCTGTTTCTCGTTTAATAATATTCCAAATTGTTTTAATTTTATTATCAGAGTAGCTGATTTCAGACATGATACACATACTCCTGGATTTTTTAATAACTTTTCTTAATATAACACAGTAGTTTTTATAATTTTTGATAGTTTCTGGGTCACTACTCTTTCTTGCTGTCAGATACATTTCCCTTTTCCGGTTACAAGATATTTTTATACCCTTAGTAAGCCATGGTTTGTTACAAGGTTTCTTACGAGTATATTTAACTATTTTCTTGGGGAAGCAGTTTTCAAATGCATTTACAAAAATGTCATGAAATAAATTATATTTTAAATTGGCATCAGGTTCACGGTACACCTCATCCCAGTCTAACTGCTGTAGGCTTTCCCTGAAATTTGCAATTGTTAAATCGTTGACTGGACGTACTACTTTGGAGGACTGTTTAGTATTGCTGAATGGAGCTATGTCATATATTGTAACCAGCTGTGCATCATGATCAGAAAGACCATTCTCAACAGGCTGAGCATTTATCTGGTTAAACTTATCTTGGTCTATAAAGAAGTTATCTATCAGTCAGCTGCTATCCTTTACCACCCGAGTAGGAAAATCAATAACGGGTGTTAAATTGAAAGAACCGAGTAATACTTCAAGGTCATTTTTCCTATTACCCTCTTTCAGAGAATCTACATTGAAGTCCCCACAAATAATAATTTGCTTCCCCCTGTCTGACAGATAGCACAACAAGGAGTCCAAATTTTTCAGAAATAGATGAAAATTTCCTGATGGGGACCAATATACAGTTACAATTATAAATGTGCCTTTATTTAATTTAAGCTCACAGGCACATGCTTCTATATGTTTCTCTACACAAAACTTTTTTGTTTCTATACTTTTTGCACAATGATAACTTTTGACATATATGGCAACTCCTCCTTTCTCCATATTTTCTCTCATTACATGTGCAGAGAGCTTATATCCACTTACATTTACCTTATCCATATCAGTAACAATGTGATGCTCAGACAGGCATAGTATATCTATTTCATTCTCAGCTTCTAAATCTTCTAAACAAACCAGAAGCTCATTTACTTTATTCTTTAAACTCCCAATATTTTGATGAAATATACTTACATTATTTTTAATTATACTTTTATGAGAATCTTTCCTTATTCTAACATTTGCAGTACTCTCCTGTCTGAGTTTCTCATTGTGCTTAGGCCTAGTTCCTATACCAGTGGTCACACGGTGTTCAGAGAGGCAGATTATGTCAACTGGGTTGGGTGACTTTAATTCATCAATGCAATTACCTAGGACTGAGATACAACTTGGTGGAGATAAAATTTCTGGTGATTGGTGAAAATTTATAATTGATAGCTGTGATTGGTGATCCAATGTGCTAGAATTGTGCTGTTTAATTTCTTTCCTAAACTGAAGATTTGTTTCAATCCTGACCTCTCATAGAACTTGACATCTTTCTGTCTTACCTATCCTAAAAAAGGTGCTGCTCCAACACCTGTAACCACTGGTATTTTACCATTCATGGCAGTGCCTCCCCCCCTTAAATTTCCTGCTATTACCCCAGCCAGTTTCCCCTTCCCTTTCCTGTTGAGATGTAGGCCGTGCCTGGTATAGTCCCACCTACTGAGATAATCAACAGGAACCACACCAATATGAGCCCCCGCACCCGACCCAAGCAGCCGTTCCAACTCCAAATTAACTCTCCCAACAGAAGAGTTCAAATGAGGCCGGTCATGGCGTCTCAGGACAGATACAAATTCAACATTGGTGTGTCTCGATGCCGACACAATCTTTACCAGGTCACACTCTATACTGTACCCAGGATCTCTGTCGATGCTGTTCCCTGGCCCTCCCACAATAACCACGGTGTCTTCCCTGGTAAATCCTTTACAGAGTGAACCTAAATCCTCTGTCACCTGATCCAGACTAGCACTTTGTTTGAAAAAATTTGTGACCTGGTATTCTGGTCCTAATTCCTCCTGCAGAAGTTGGCCTACACCTCTGGCATGAGAACTGCCTAACAACAAAACTTTCTTCCTTTTCCATGACTTTCCTACATTCTTTTTCAATTTCCTATTGAAAGTTTGTTGTGTCCTGTCTACACCTACCTCTGCTTGAGGCTCATCAGTTTCTAACTGAAGCAACAGGTCAAACTTATTTTTGACATTCACCACAAAACTGTCAGACTTAGTTCTAGGCCTGTTCCTTCTGCTACCTGTTGCCACTTCCCACCTCTCTTTGCCCTTCTCCCTCCTTAACCTGTCCAGATCTTCCCTAGCCTGATCTAGCTCAGCCTGAAGGGCAGCAATTTTCCCCTCCTGTTCCACTATCTTCCTATCTCTGCTGCAAATCCTACATAACCACTGATGAGCCTGATCCACTTTCCCAACACCCACGCCACTGCAATCCCCCCAGTGAAAAAAACTACTACATCCATCACACCAAACCCCGGAACTAACAATTCTACGGCAAGTCAGGCACTTCTCACTCATGGCAAAAATAATACTTTAGCTAGAATAAATCAATTAAATTACCGAAAATCAAAAAAGACGTTACAAGAATTAAGCCTATTCACAAATGTATATAAGCAAGTTTCTGATTTAAAATTCCGCTGTTTTTCTGAGATCTGTATTAAAACAATGAAGGTATACGCTATTTATTATATATTTCACTCGACTGAATGAAAAAAAGGACAATTAAACGAGGTACTTTAACTATGATTCTCCAAAATTCTTATTTCTGTTATGTAAGCCTACATATAATTTTGGTTAACGTTGCTTGTAAAGACTAGGGTTGAGTACAGTCTCATCTTATACATTGTACTGCATATGATCAGTGGGTTAAATAAATAAATAATTCTCTTATCCAACAATACAGAAAACGTTTTAAAAAGTCAAAAGTTATCAGAAATGTTTATACCTGTAGAAATGATTGCACCTGTTAGGTAGCTATATTTATACAACATATTGTTTTGTAGGTAATGAAATAAATTTTCTTGTAAGATAGGTGCACTGCACAAGCACACTATTATAAGTAAATGGAAAACATTTTGTTATTAATTTGGTGTGAAATATGTTATATAAAAATTAACATGAAAATGTTGATGAATCAGCATGTTTCAACCTGACTTATTTATAATTAATAAAAGGTTTATATCTAAAAACAAAGATGATGTGACTTACCAAACGAAAGCGCTGGCACGTCGATAGACACACAAACATACACACAAAATTCTAGCTTTCGCAACCAACGGTTGCCTCATCAGGAAAGAGGGAAGGAGAGGGAAAGATGAAAGGATTTGGGTTTTAAGGGGGAGGGTAAGGAGTCATTCCAATCCCGGGAGCGGAAAGACTTACCTTAGGGGGAAAAAAGGACGGGTATACACTCGCACACACACACATATCCATCCACACATATACAGACACAAGCAGACATATACAGAGGCCCAACATATACAGAGGCCAAACCTCTTTGCCTCTGTATATGTCTGCTTGTGTCTGTATATGTGTGGATGGATATGTGTGTGTGTGCGAGTGTATACCCGTCCTTTTTTCCCCCTAAGGGAAGTCTTTCCGCTCCCGGGATTGGAATGACTCCTTACCCTCCCCCTTAAAACCCAAATCCTTTCGTCTTTCCCTCTCCTTCACTCTTTCCTGATGAGGCAACCGTTGGTTGCGAAAGCTAGAATTTTGTGTGTATGTTTGTGTGTCTATCAACGTGCCAGCACTTTCGTTTGGTAAGTCACATCATCTTTGTTTTTAGATATCTTTTTTCCCATGTGGAAGTTTCCCTCTATTATATTCATAATAAATGGTTTATTTATACTGGACATTTCTGAGATATGTACTCTCATTAGTTAAGACTTATTTCAGAAACTATGAGTATGCTAACGTTTTTACAAGACAAGATTAAAATTTTAAAAAATTAATTATACAGCAGTCATTGATTTTCAAAATATTTTCTTGTGCTCCTCTGAAAAATGACAGAGCCCCTGCATTTCTGGACAGAAAACAAAATGCAGTAATAGTCTGAGAAGTGGAAGGAATTCATGTACAAATGTGTGGACATGTGGGCTGTGTATGACTAATTCAACATATCTATGAAGTACATAAACTAACAACTTAATATGTTTGTTAGTCCTTGTGAATGGCATTTTCAGGCTGAATACAACACACAGATGTGTGTGTGTGTGTGTGTAAATTATGATTTGTTCTCCATTTCATTAGAATGTGTAATTGATTACTTAAAAAAAAGGAATGTGACAATCTAGCCTTGCATTAAACCTCATGTCTTGTGTATGTTGTGATCAGTAGCACAAAAGTCAAAAGGAGAGATACAGTTAGAAAATTTATGTAGAATTAGTAAAAATGCATAGCTGATTTTAATATTGGTGATCAGGACAACAATTACAAAGTTCCAAAAAGACTTTCAATGTATGTAATATGAAAAGGACATAAAATCTGATTTTTCACCTGTAACTACAGTATACTTCCTACTGTAGAGGAACTATCTGGGGAAGAACAAAATAGCAGAAAATGATATACATATAACAGTTATTAAAAAAAAACATAAAAAACAAACATTCAACAAGAGGATCAATGTACAAACTACCATACTGTGATCCATACCATGCAATGACAGGAATAAACTGAAGAGATCAAACAGGATGAGCTCCTCCACGTCAACCAGCATGGATTCCAAAAACACTGATCTCAAGAAACCCAACTTTCACTTTTCCCACATGACATTCTGAAAGGTTTGGATCAAGCCGTCATTTAGGTGCCGTATTTCTTGATTTCCAAAAAGGCAATTGACTCAGTACCATACCTATGCTTATTCTCAAAAGTATGATCATATAGAATATCAAGTGAAATTTGTGAGTGGGCTTAGAGCTTTTGCTTTTTGGTAGGTAGGACGCAAAATGTTGTCTTAGATAGAGAGTCATCATCAGATGCAGAAGTAACTTTGTGTGATCAATGATCTTTCAGACAATATTAATAATAACCTCAGACTTTCTGCATATGATGCAGTTATCTACAGTGAAGCACTGTCTGAAAGAAGCTGCATAAATCTTTAGTCGGATTTTGAGAAGATTTCAAAGTGGTACAAATATCAGCAACTTGCTTTAAATGTTCAAAAATGTAAAATTGTATGCTTCACAAAATGAAAAAAGGGTAGTCACACAAATACCTGGGTATAGCTCGTAGTAGGGATATGAAATGGAATGATCATGTAGGCTCAGTTGTGGGTAAAGCAGGTGGTAGACTTAGTTTATTGGTAGAATACTGGGGACATGCAATGAGTTGACAAAGGAGATTGCTTATAAATGACTCATGCAACCAGTTCTAGAATATTGCTCAAGTGTGTGGGATCTGTACCATATAGGACTAAAAGGGGATACTGAACGTATACTGAAAAGGCCAGCACAACTGGTCTCAGATTTGTTTGACCCTTGGGAGAGTATCATAGTGTCACAGAGCTACTGAAGAAACTGGACTGGCAAATTATTGAATATAGATGTAAACTATCCCGAGAAAATCTAGTAACAAAATTTCAAAAACTGGCTTTGAATGATGATTCTAATTATACACTACAATCCAGTACCTGTCACTGACATAGGGACTGTGAAGATAAGATTAGATAATTACAGCATGCACAGAGGGATTCAAACACTCAATCTTCCTGCACTCCATATGTGAACTGAATGGGAAGAAATCCTCATAATTAATGCCATACTATCATTGCATTTCATTTCAATGGGATGTACCTTTTGCCATCCACTTCATGGTGGTTTGCAGAGTGGAGATGTATATATAGACAGATGTAGAACTGTTTTATTGTTTGCAAGTAATCATTTATGAGTACTGCCATCCTACAAATTATTTTGAAAAAGAAGCAACAGAAGTAAATTTTACTTTCATTTAACATTGTTGAAGACTCAATAGAAGTAAATTTTTCTTCCATTTAAAATTGTTGAAGACTCAAAATGTTCAAAGGAAACTACACAAGACTAACAAGTTTCATAGGCAAGCTGTCATCAAAATCATGACACCATGAATCTATCCCTGACAAGCAATGTACCTCAGGATATCTTTTAAAACACATAACGTTTTCTACATAGTAAATATCCAAAATATATTTGTCAGTATATTATTCAAACACACACACACACACACACAGATATATATATATATATATATATATATATATATATATATATATTGCGCAATGCCTAGGCGACGTGCATGGCGTCGTCGCTGGCGGCGCAGCGTTCCTGTGTATCGCAGTTTGAAGGCTATTGATATTGATTTGGCTGGACAGTTTAATAAACAACAATTAATTGAAGGTACAAATGTTTTTCGTGGACTCCATTTGAACTTTACATGTGATGTACAAGCAGTTTTTGGAGGTAGTACATGGCTCACGCTTGCTGTTGTATGGGGCAATCATGCAGATTATGGTGCCCTTGAAGCTTTCCCAGATGCAAATATTTTGACATGGAAGACATGGAGTATAGCAGAGACAACAGGACTTTTGGCTAAACAGCCTTATGGTACACTTGTTCCAAGTATGCCATTTGTATTGAGTACTAGAAAGAAGAAAAAATTAAATGCCGATGAGTATCTGTTTATATGGGCTAAGATTGGTAATGGAAATTGTAAAATAAAGATCAATGGTGACTGTATGTTATATTACAGACAATAAAGTTGTCCTACCCGAGAACCATCCTTATCTATCCCGTGAGATTTTTTTTTTTTTTAAGTATAAAACACTATTCACTTTTTGTTTGGTGGCCGTGTGAGTCTTGGTTGCGCGCTAGGCGGGTGACCTTGAAGCGGACTTAGCCACTGCAGGAGGCTTGCGCACGCAGTACGAATCGTGGCGGGAATTCAAATCTGGGCAACACAGGCCCTAGTTTTACTAGGCCCGTGTTGCAGAAGAATTATTTTCCGGTTGCGCAATGTCGCAGATAAGGCGCGCTGGCACCGACTTGGCGCACCGAGGCCGGAAGTTGTGGTGGCGATAAGCGCTACTGGGGTCCAGCTGCTTGTGTCTGTATATGTGCGGATGGATATGTGTGTGTGTGTGTGTGAGTGTATACCTGTCCTTTTTTCCCCCTAAGGTAAGTCTTTCCGCTCCCGGGATTGGAATGACTCCTTACCCTCTCCCTTAAAACCCACATCCTTTCGTCTTTCCCTCTCCTTCCCTCTTTCCTGATGAGGCAACAGTTTGTTGCGAAAGCTTGAATTTTGTGTGTCTATCGACCTGCCAGCACTTTCGTTCGGTAAGTCACATCATCTGTGTGTATATATATATATATATATATATATATATGTGTGTGTGTGTGTGTGTGTGTGTGTGTGTTATTTCTGAAGAATTGCTATATATATATATATATATATATGTGTGTGTGTGTGTGTGTGTGTGTGTGTGTGTGTGTGTTATTTCTGAAGAATTGCTTCACCCAAGAGGAACCAGTTTTCTGTACTTTCTACAAGTTTGTCCACTAGTCAAGACTTATTTTATCTTCATATACATAGGTGCTTGCAATATGTTCTAAACAATTAATTGAAATTATGTGTTCACACATAATTAATATATGTCTGTAACTACCTATGTTCACAATACACCAAAACTGTTCAATGTGATCAAGAATGTTGATCAAGAAAGCTATTTTCTAATGTTCATTAGATGATAATTCATAGAAAGTATCAGAAAAAGATGCATGCAGCTTAAAGTATCTCATTTTATGACAAAATATCTGTCTGAAACATCAATACTTGTCTGATATTTCATGTGCAATGATCATATAGATATAACCTATCATGTTTTTATTGTAATATTAAAATGTGGGTACCATATTCTTTACATTATTTGAAAGCAAAAAAAAAATCAAAATGTAGAAATGGCCTTTGAGCAAATTCATCCATTAATTATTTGGTAATTCAGTCACTACTTCACTTCTTCTTCTTCTTTCATACATTGACAGTCCCCTTGACAATAGATTTTATGTAAACAGAAAGTTGGGTATATTACATAAATTCAGGTACCGGTTTTCTTTTGTGAACAAATGTTTTTCTTAACAATTAGTTATAAGAAAATAGAAACTCAGGTTTATATGTGTACTTTCAAATAACGTACTGAGTGTCCGATTATATCTTCTTCCTTCAAAAAAGAAAGAAAAAATAGGGAAATTATGTTCTTTACAAGATGAAACATCCTTTAAAACCAGAATTTGGTCAAACTTTCACAAATACCATTTTTCAGCTCCAAAAATGTGTAAATTAAGTATCTATGTCAACAATGTTAAAGTCATCTCTGTTTCAAGAGTTTTTAATTCAAGATATCATAAGTAAATTAAAAAGTTAGACCAAATAAGAATGTAAAAACATCAATCATTTATTTATTCACTGTGAAAAATACAATTACTTTTCTCAATCGAAACTTATAAGGAAACTAAGTTATTTGAAATTTTTCTTAGAAAAGTCCAGCATGTAAGATTTACATTTCGCTAATGTGATAGTAGAGTGGCTTTTTTTAATGAGTATTAGTGAAAGATCTTCTCCAGAAACTTACCTGTAATTGGAAGAATCATTTAGGTGACGAACTGTCACTGTGAAGTCCTTTGGGCCATACATCTTCAGTACATAACTGAGTCTGATAAGCCCTTCATCACTTTCAAATAGGATAGTGAAGCTCTTCCATTTCCATGCTTTAACTAAATCTGCGTACACCTAAATATCATATGGATGGGACTCATGAATTATTTTATGTTCAGGTTAAATTAATATATATAAAAACAATTATTTTAAATATGTGTTATTGCACTGGATATACTGCAAGTAACGTGTATGTTTTCATATTTCTGCTACAAAAGAATGAATACATTCATTTTAACATTCAAAATCTTTACATATTTTTTTAGAGGCTGATCATTAAATTTTTTTCTTGTAATGTTTAATGAAAATGAGAATTTGAGGAAAAAATGAAAATGAGCTGGTAAAACAAAACAAAAAAGTAACTACTTAATAAAATGAAAAAAAATTCTAGGATAGATAACACAAAACCCTAAGAGGGATCTACACTTTACTAACTTCTTACCCCATAGGTGACATCACAGAGCTAGATCAATGAAGTGATAGAATCATGGATTCTTTCAGCTGTTTAATTTCCTTTCTTTTTTCTTCCACATTTGAGTAGAAACACATGAGGAGGTAGGAAGATGAGTGGGGAGATGAGGGGAGAAGATAAGTACTTTATAGGAATGGATAGGAAACTGTAATAATAAAGGGCACTGAGAGAAGTTCAAAAGATCCAAGTATAGGAAAGAAAACAGAGACAGACCATGAAATGGCACCAGGAGAGAGGAAAAAAGAAGACAAGAAAAAAGGAGAGAAAAGAACAGGTGATACATACAAGCTACTGACGGAGATGGCAGCATGGAATGCCAGAAGGCAATATATATAAGCAATTAATATTATTAGAGACATAGTTCTAGCTCAGATTGCACAAGATTGGTGAGTAGAATCAACAACTGTTGTTGAAGGAAGCTTCCTGACAACTGCATGAAGTGATCTGGAGAACAACTGATGGACTAAAGTAGGAACATCACACTGGGATGTGAACCTCATTCCTCTTAATGGAAGTCCAGTGTCTGAACTACTGTACTACTAAGAGTGAGATGCATGTATACCATAATGATTGGAGTTCCCCATGATGGACTAAGTTATTTTCTTTAGAGGAAGAATCGAGAAAACTTAGGCATTTTAATAGTTATTCAAATCGATCACATTGTATTAAGCATAATGTGCACAAAGTGTGTAAAGCCCAGAATTTGCTTCACAAAATAATTGGTGGTGCCAATTTACATTTGGGTATTGGTCATACATTGATAAAAGGCTTAAAGGCTGTTGCAGCAGAGACAGTAATGGCATGGCTATTCTTGTAAGTGACACTACTTCTCAGTTATGGAATCTTCCAGACACAAATGATCTTATCAAATGAGTTTTCTTATTTAATATTCCAATAACTTCTTATTTAATATTCCAATAACTTTTGATGTGTATTTAACTATAGTTTTGATTTATAAAGTAGATCAAGTTAGTGTTATGACTCGAGTTCCGAATGTGGAAATTTATATGTTTTAGATTTGTTTAAAATTAATCAAAATATCCACGGGTGTACTGCCGGTCTACAGTGTCCAACGGGCACAATATTTCGGCGATCATACATGTCGCCATCATCAGGTGAACTGACGGACTGAGCTCCTGTGAACGTGCCGGCACGAAGATCCGTACACTATGGCTGCTCAGGTGGAACTGGGTTCGGTCGCGGCGGCGGCGGATTTAAATACCCTCCGCCCGCGGCGCGCTCACTCCGCCGTCCGCGCCCCGCGCCTCGGTCGCGCGGTGGAACAGATTGCGACGGCGTCTGAGATGACGTCGGTGTGATGGCTCCGTCCGCCGTGGTCGTCACAACTATACATTTGCTCGATTTACTCTTGATTAACCCAATCGCTGGTTCCCAAGCCTTGCTAAGATTATAGCCACAGTCACGATTTATGAGGTCGTCATTGGTGCGAATTTCGATGGCCTCTCTAACAACGCTGTCCCAGTATCTCGACGTCTGTACCAGAATCCTCGTGCGTTCATACTCCATAGCGTGATTTTCCGACAAACAATGTTCAGCGACCGCCGACTTGCTCGGATACATCAGTCGAGTGTGCCTCTGGTGTTCACGGCATCGATCCTCGACGGTACGCATCGTCTGACCAATATACGACTTGCCACATTGACACGGAATCTGGTACACGCCGGCCTTCCTCAGACCGAGGTCATCTTTGGCGCTCCCCACCAGTGCACGAGTTTTATTCGGAGGACAAAACACCGTTCCGACCCGGTGTTTCTTCAAAATGCGGGCTATCTTTCCCGAGAGTGCGCCTGTATATGGGATAAATGCAGTGCCTACCTCCTCCCTCGTGATTTCATCCATATCCACAGGTTGTGCTGTAGTGGTAGGGCGGAGAGCACGTTGAATCTGCCACTCTGAGTACCCATTTTTTCGAAATACAGTTCTCAGATGTTCCAATTCCTGGGGTAGACTCTCTGCGTCAGAGATAGTGCGCGCCCTATGTACTAGAGTTTTAAGTACCCCATTCCTCTGTGAAGGGTGGTGGCAGCTGTCTGCGTGCAAATACAGATCAGTGTGCGTTGTCTTCCGATACACCCCATGACCTAGGGTGCCGTCAGGCCTTCTCTTGACCAAGACGTCAAGGAAAGGTAGTTTACCCTCCGTTTCAGTCTCCATAGTGAATTTGATGTTGGGGTGTATGGAGTTTAGATGTGTAAGGAAGTCAAGGAGTTTATCCATACCATGTGGCCAGATGACGAAAGTGTCGTCCACGTAACGGAAAAAGCAAGTAGGTTTCCATTCGGATGACGACAGGGCTTCCTCCTCGAAGTTCTCCATGTACAAATTCGCTACCACCGGTGAGAGTGGGCTACCCATGGCGACTCCCTCCGTCTGTTCGTAGTATTCTCCATTAAAAAGAAAATACGTGGAAGTCAAGACATGCCTAAAAAGTTCAGTGGTCTTCTCGTCAAACTTCTGACTAATCAATTCTAGTGACTCTCGCAGGGGTACCCTCGTGAACAAGGAAACGACGTCAAAACTCACCATGATATCTGACTCACCCAACGTGAAGCTATCAAGGCGTTTAACAAAATCCATGTGGTAGCGAATTTGTACATGGAGAACTTCGAGGAGGAAGCCCTGTCGTCATCCGAATGGAAACCTACTTGCTTTTTCCGTTACGTGGACGACACTTTCGTCATCTGGCCACATGGTATGGATAAACTCCTTGACTTCCTTACACATCTAAACTCCATACACCCCAACATCAAATTCACTATGGAGACTGAAACGGAGGGTAAACTACCTTTCCTTGACGTCTTGGTCAAGAGAAGGCCTGACGGCACCCTAGGTCATGGGGTGTATCGGAAGACAACGCACACTGATCTGTATTTGCACGCAGACAGCTGCCACCACCCTTCACAGAGGAATGGGGTACGTAAAACTCTAGTACATAGGGCGCGCACTATCTCTGACGCAGAGAGTCTACCCCAGGAATTGGAACATCTGAGAACTGTATTTCGAAAAAATGGGTACTCAGAGGCAGATTCAACGTGCTCTCCGCCCTACCACTACAGCACAACCTGTGGATATGGATGAAATCACGAGGGAGGAGGTAGGCACTGCATTTATCCCATATACAGGCGCACTCTCGGGAAAGATCGCCCGCATTTTGAAGAAACACCGGGTCGGAACGGTGTTTTGTCCTCCGAATAAAACTCGTGCACTGGTGGGGAGCGCCAAAGATGACCTCGGTTTGAGGAAGGCCGGCGTGTACCAGATTCCGTGTCAATGTGGCAAGTCGTATATTGGTCAGACGATGCGTACCGTCGAGGATCGATGCCGTGAACACCAGAGGCACACTCGACTGATGTATCCGAGCAAGTCGGCGGTCGCTGAACATTGTTTGTCGGAAAATCACGCTATGGAGTATGAACGCACGAGGATTCTGGTACAGACGTCGAGATACTGGGACAGCGTTGTTAGAGAGGCCATCGAAATTCGCACCAATGACGACCTCATAAATCGTGACTGTGGCTATAATCTTAGCAAGGCTTGGGAACCAGCGATTGGGTTAATCAAGAGTAAATCGAGCAAATGTATAGTTGTGACGACCACGGCGGACGGAGCCATCACACCGACGTCATCTCAGACGCCGTCGCAATCTGTTCCACCGCGCGACCGTGGCGCGGGGCGCGGACGGCGGAGTGAGCGCGCCGCGGGCGGAGGGTATTTAAATCCGCCGCCGCCGCGACCGAACCCAGTTCCACCTGAGCAGCCATAGTGTACGGATCTCCGTGCTGGCACGTTCACAGGAGCTCAGTCCGTCAGTTCACCTGATGATGGCGACATGTATGATCGCCGAAATATTGTACCCGTTGGACACTGTAGATCGGCAGTACACCCGTGGATATTTTGATTATCAAATACGCCGGGAGAAACTCAAGAATCACTTGTTTAAAATTTTTGAAATAATGAATGAGTGAGTTTATTAAGAGGTTGCTAAATGACTGTAAAGATTTCTATATGCTTTATCATAAATATTTATGTGAAATTACTGCAAAAATTATGAGTGGTAGTCAGGATGAAAGCCTCTGCACTGATTCGAGGAGCAGTCATGTGACCAAACTTTTAAATAAGCATACTGAGGAGGGATTGTGGTCTTTCATATGTCATCTTGCATCTGGAGTTTTTGTGAGATATTCTTGCCTCTGTTTTTTTCTGGAGTCAGTAAAGTTATCAGTTGTGTGTACGGTGTGGATGTTGTTTTCATGTTGCACAACTTGTACCTTATGTCTTAGTGCATTGTTGCGGGTGTAAATGCTACGTTTACACGGTGTAATTTCAAATTTTACAATGCTGATAGATACAGAACAATTATTCAATGAGTTATTTGTATGTGGCTGTCTTTTACATATATTGTACTTTCCTGAAAAATAAAAGGGATTTATATCAAAGTTAAAAATCAATCTGTTTTGAGAAATATTATAATCCTTTGGGGTTTCAACCAACAGATCCAATCTCAGTACATCTTTTATTAAATTATTTGTTAATGTCTCACTGCTAGTATAAGGTTTTGGTATAAACATTATTATGTTGTGTTTGGCTATAAAGCAATGGTTTATGACCACCCCCATGATGATAGCAAGCTATGCTCAAAGCCATACATTTCCCACACTAGTGGAGCTTACTGCTATGTTGTAACTGTTTATATCAAATGGGATATATGACATGAGGAGTAGGAGCAAGCACCCTGACAGAAATGTCAAGCCACCAGTAACTACACCCAACTTCACAAGGCTATCTTAAGAAATTTTCCAACCTATGAACATCATACTGCTGTCTAAAAATATGATTATACACCATAATTCCAACAGCCCCTATCAGTACTTCTTATCAACCACTCAAAGTCACTAGCCCATGTCTTACTCACCTACTTCATCTGTGCCACATCTCTAGAATATTCTTATCCCACACACTAGCAACCAAAAACAAATTAGACAATCCTCCAACCTATAAAATTTTTAGTCTTCTCTAAAGGCTCCACTTTTAGCTCCACACATAAATTAAATCAACCTGTCAAACACCTGCTTTCATGAATTAAGTTGCTGTAATGAAAAGAGTTCCTTGTCATCTATTCTACTGATCAGAATCTTTGAACATTTTGTAATAAAATGAAACACCTACAGCCTTTCTTAAGACATCATTTATTGTGCTGCCACCAGTTCGAGCACTACAGTGCATCATCTTCAGGCCTTAGTTGATGCTGAAGGCGTTATCACAATCTATATATATATGATGCACCAGTAGCCAATATAAGTGGTCTAGGAAGAGTGCCTGTAACTGTTATATTGTCTCTCCAATCGTCAACTGTCAACTGACTGGAGAAACATTCAAAATGGTGCAAACAGACCACGGTGCCACAGACAGAGTAAACAAGTGTCAACACATGTGTCTGCTGTGAAATCATGTCCCTGCAGCTTTTCCACACATAAAAGACAACATTGCCCTTCACAGAATGTGACTTGCTTTGCTTGTGGAAAGCCAGGTCATGTACAGTGTGTGCATTTGTGACAGAAAAAGAGCTGTACCCACATTTGTTCTCATAAGCATGGAGCGCTTTCTCACCTAGTGAAAACAATTTTTCTAAACTGGCAACCACTACTCATAAAGGCCAAATTCAGGTTGTGCCTTCACCCTGTCCAAGCACTATGTAATGACACTCAAACAAACTGTTTCTGAATTTAGTCATTGCCAGACACCATGTGCAACTTCAGTTACGCTCTGGTGCATCCATTACATTGCTTAACTGTGCCACTTGTGAACAGTTGGGCCCACCACAGATAAAAAAATCTTGCACGCAACTTATTGCCTATAATGCTCAGGATATTCCAGTGCTTGGTACATGTAGTTTGCCTGCCACATTCCAGACTCACACCAGAAAAGTGACATTTAAAGTTTTGCATTCGTGGGACCGAATGATAGGTTTGGTCCTTGTATTCAGGACAATGTATTTTCTGTTTCTGCTTTCAACCCAAAAGACAGTGTTACTCATTTGATTGAGGAGTTTCATGATATATTTTCTGAAGTGCTTGGCAGAGCAAATTATTTTGTGGTGCATGTTACAGTGAAGGACAATGCATAACCTAAGTTCTTTCGGTAGTGTACCGTCCCTCATGCACTTTGAAACAAAACAGCAAATAAACTTAAAGAATGGCAAGAAAATGGTTTTATTGCTCCAATTCAGGTTAGTCAGTGGGCTTCTTCCTTAGTAATCTTACCAAAACCTTCTGGAAAACTTCATCTTTGTGCTGACTTTAAATCTACTGTGAAACCACAAACAATAATCGATACTTATCCATTGCCTTGCGCTGGGAAAATAATGGACAGGCTTGGTGCAGGCCAGTATTTATCAAAAATTGACTTAGGTGATGCTTATTTGCAAATGCCATTACATGAAGGGTCTCAGGAAGTGTTTCTGATCAACACACATTTAGGGTTGTTCCAATTATTCTACACCTACATCTACACCTACATCTATATCCATACTTTGCAAGTCACCTGATGATGTGTGGCGGAGGGTACCTTGAGTACCTCTATCGTTTCTCCCTTCTATTCCAGTCTCGTATTGTTCGTAGAAAGAAGGATTGTTAGTATGCATCTGTGTGGGCTCTAATCTCTCTGATTTTATCCTCATGGTCTCTTTGCGAGATATACGTATGAGGGAGCAACATACTGCCTGACTCTTCGGTGAAGGTATGTTCTCAAAACTTAATCAAAAGCCCGTACCGAGCTACTGAGCGTCTCTGCTGCAGAGTCTTCCACTGGAGTTTATCTATCATCTCCGTAACGCTTTTGCGATTACTAAATGATCCTGTAATGAAGCGCGCTGCTCTCCGTTGGATCTTCTCTATCTATTCTATCAACGCTATCTGGTATGGATCCCACACTGCTGAGCAGTATTCAAGCAGTGGGCAAACAAGTGTACTGTAACCTACTTCCTTTGTTTTCGGATTGCATTTCCCTAGGATTCTTCCAATGAATCTGCTTACCCTTTGGCAGCACTTCTGCACCTGCCATATTCCTATGCTATTTAGAACAACCTATCTTAAAGTTCCATTCTGTTCTAATTACTTGGACAATATCATGGTATCAGTATGTACACCAGAGGAACATATCAGTAACCTTTGTATGCTTTTTCAAGTACTTTCAGCTGCAGGTTTTAAGTGTCGTCTGGACAAACTGTGATGAAACAAGCTGGGATATTATTACTTCCTCTCTTATTTTGCCATGTGCCTCCTTAAATTCATTTTATTTTCATATTGCCTAATTACCATCAACATGTGCAAGTATAATCTGCATTTCCATAAAAGAGAAAGGTTGGCCCTCAGTCTTAAGGAATGTAGCGCCAGGAATAATTTTGTGCTTAGTTTTGTGTATGTAATTAATTTACTAATTTATTTTGACCATTCCCAGTTAATACTTTTGTTATAGGGGGAAATCAGTAATTGTTTCATAACTTAGATTCTATTCATTCTATTGTTGACTTATAAAAAAAATACAGATTCTGTATTAATAATAAAGATTTGGAAGAAGAACTACCAGGATTGGGTGGTTGGTTGGTTGTTTGGGGAAGGAGACCAGACAGCGTGGTCATCGGTCTCATCGGATTAGGGAAGGATGGGGAAGGAAGTCGGCCGTGCCCTTTCAGAGGAACCATCCCGGCATCTGCCTGGAGTGATTTAGGGAAATCACGGAAAACCTAAATCAGGATGGCCGGACGCGGGATTGAACCATCGTCCTCACGAATGCGAGTCCAGTGTCTAACCACTGCGCCACCTCGCTCGGTGAACTACCAGGATTCTTAAAGTAATTGTTTCACTCTATTCGAAAACATATTAGCAAAGCCAGCTCTCAATTAACAGGTTTGTCAAAACAATTGTTTGTTTAACTATATCTCTTAATTTCATTATTTAAACAAATAATTCGGCCTAACCTTTGTGGTGGAAGAAAACATTAAAAAGAAATAATTTTTTGATGTATTCATTTAATTGAATGAGTTATGTTTTAATTGTAGTTTCTGTAACTTAAACATCAAGCAATGTATAGTTTTAGTGCCTATTATTGTGAGGATATATAAACAACCAATTTTTGGTCCCTAGCACAGTCAGTCCACAGCCAGTTTTCAGACAGGACTGATGTATTGGTGAAAATAACAACAATGCATCAACTTAACACTGGAATTAGTGTAACACAAATAGGTTGTGTGTTAAGACAATGAATGACAATGCATGATCAATTTCTTTGAGAAATAGTGTCACGCATACCATATTATTCTGCAACAACTATGAACTGTGTGGTTAGGTTTTTACTGCTCATAGATGTCCAACAGCAACATTAACCAATTGTGTAGTATTTGGGCATTGTGAACAGTGAAAGTAAAGAACTGTGAAACACAATTGTGCAACTGTCAGCTACATCATTTACAGTATTCAGTGTTGTACTTGCACACACCCCCCACCCCCACACCCCATATTTCAGCCAGTATAACCATGCAGCGTGTCAACACTGAAGACAATCAATGAAGAAATAAAGCAAGTGAGCATCACAAAATGTGCCTCTTATCAGCCTGAAATCAGTAATTAGGTCATGTTCTTAATAGTCATTGTGTTCACCCCTTCAATCACATTTAGTGGCCATTCAGGACCTCCCTTCTCAAGAAGTTGACATTTACATTTAGTTCATACCCAATGCAGCCCAGGTCAGAGCTCTATTGCATCTTTTGCACCAGAAAAATGTGCCTTTTGTTTGGACAAAAGAGTGTCAGGATGTATTCCAGAAGCTTTAAGGTGCCTTGTTGAGTGATAGATGCCTTGTTCATTTAGATCCCACTAAGCCTGTGGTTTTGGCAGCAGATGCTTCTTCATTCAGTATCAGGGCTGTGCTCTGACTTATTTGGTTCAGAGGACAGGTTGATTGCTTTTGCTCCCAAGTTATTGAGCATAACTCAATGTAATCATTCCCAAATCGAGAAGGAAGCACTTGCTATTATCTATAGCATCACAAAGTTCCACCATTACCTGTGTGGTTGTAAGTTTCACCTAGTGATTGACCGTAAGCCACTTCAGGCATTGTTTCAACCATCTAAACCTGTTATGACTTGCATGGCTCATAAGCTGCACTGTTCGGCTTTGTTATTGACCCAGTATCTGAACAAATTGTTGTACCTGCCCACATCAAAGAACGCAAATACTGATGACCTTTGTCATCCTCCAATTGGTCCTGATTCTGAATTTGATGCTATTGTCAGATGTTGTTGTAAGATTGATGCACAGGACACTGAACGTCTACAGATTTTTCCACTGCACTATAGGAAAATCACACAGGCCACTGACACAGACCCTAACTTGAACCTTTCGTTGCACTTCATCTGTACTTCTTATCCTCGTTTAGTGAAAACCATTCAGAATTCATTCATGCTCATCAACATAGCCTCTCCATCTGGCATGGTGTGATTTTATTGAAAAATGACTGGACAGTCATGTGTGCTTATTCCTAAAGTGTTCCAAAAAGATATCTTGTGATTGCCCAGCCAAGGACATTGGGGAATTTTATGCACTAAACAGTGTGTCAGCACTGCACTTGGCCGGGCATAGATGCCCACACTGAACACATGAAGTCAAAGTGTCACACTTGTGCTGAAACTCTATCGGCCCTGTGGCAAACATTTTCAAAACTGCTGTGGCGATGAGTGCATGCTGGCTTTGTCGGGCCCTTTTGAAACACTTATTGACTTACTGCTGTGGACTTCTATAGCAAAATCAATTTACAGTATCTAGGAACTCTACTAGGTTGCATACTATTATTCAGGCTTTGTCATCTATTTTTTGCTTGGAAAGTTTGCCTGATGTGTTGGCTATGGACAATGGGCCACAGTTTATGGTTCAGGATGCTGAACAGTTTTGTACAGCCAATGCTATCACTTACCTTACCAATCCTCCATTTCACCCTCAGTCAAATGAAGAAGCTGAATGATCTGTTCATATGTTCAGGCAACAGATGAACAAACTATGTGACTCCCAAACATTGGAGCAAGCACCACTGCTCTTTCTCACAATGCATTGCCCCCAGCCCTATGACGGTTCATCGCCAGCAGTGCCCTACATGGCTGGCACACAGCATGCTTCTCCAATTGCTGCACCCACTGCAGCACATGGTGCCTCTTATGCTCCACAAGTATTGCTTTGCACTTAATAATTCTATTCTTTTCAGAGTTTTGGTATCACCAGGTGCTGGGAGAGAGGAACAATTCTTCAAAGTTTGGGACTTGCATGTATTTAATTTGAGGTTCTGCTAGGTTTGCTGCGCCACCGTCAGAACCAGATTCATCCTTGTCAGTCACGAGATTCTTCTGCCAATTTTCTGTCCCCAGATTCACATCCTACCAGGATCTTGCTGCTGGTGTGGCTGTCCCTGGGGTACTCTTTGACACTGCCTGCAGAATCGACGGAGCTGGACCCATTGCCTTTGCTGCTGCAGCATCTCAACTTCCTGATGCTCATCCTAGTGCCAGCCATTGATGCAGCAATGGTGCCATCACCATTGTCATTGTTGCAGCTGTTGTCATCACTACCCTCTCAGTTTTTCATCTTACTGGTTCAGGAAGAGGTTGGGTGACTTTTCAGGGTTTTCTGATTGGTATTCCCCTTGGAGTGGAAGACAAGTGTTGTGGCATGGACAGGGGCTCTGTGTTGGTCCCAGTTGTGGTTTCTGGCTTCTCACACCACCAAAATTCCTGCCTCCACTGCTCCCCCCACCCTGTTATCATAATATGGTTTCCTATATGCAGACAGAGCAGCATTTTGGGGAGGGCGATGGGGTGGGGGGAGGAATGTGCAGTCCTAAAGCATTGATTGCACATCAGCCAGCACAGCAGCATGGAACAGCATCAAGAAGGTTTTGACCCACACGCCATTGGAAAGAGCAGACAGCAGCACATCTCCAGGAAGACAGAGTTTAGTGCCCCCTGTCATCACTGACTTAACCAGCCGCCCAGTTCAATCGCAGACTTTGGGAGCCTCAGTACTCAGTAGTAGAAATATGATACTTAGCCTGTGTTCTGCAAGTAGTAATAGTGTGTAAAGTAATTGCATGTAGGTGGCACAGGAAGCACAGGAACCCACTTCATAACAAGAAGTTAAGTCAGGTTTCTTTCCTTAATAAAAATAAAGTTGAAACTTCCTGGCAGATTAAAAGTGTGTGCCAGACCGAGACTCGAACTCGAGTCTTTGCCTTTCATGGGCAAGTGCTCTACCAACTGAGCTACCCAAGCATGACTCACAACCCATCCTCACAGCTTCAATTCTGCCAGTGCCTCATCTCCTACCTTCAAAACTTCAAAGAAGCTCTTCTGCGAACCCAAGTTTGAGTCTCGGTCCAGCACACAGTTTTAATCTGCCAGGAAGTTTCATATCAGCACACACTCTGCTGCAGAGTGAAAATCTCATTCTAGAAATAAAATTTTCTATTAATTTGAAAGTTTAATATACAGATCACGTTGGATTCCTGCCACCAGCTACCGCAACTTCTCTCCTTTCTTGTTTGTGTTGGTGCTGACACCCACACTAGCTGACACAAAATATAGCACATCAGTTTCTCACATAATAAATTTGTTAAGAAAATTAGTGTGAATGACAACTATTAATAATTTTATAACTTGCATAGCCATTTGTAAAATATTCTAAATAGTGATTGACTCACCTCATCAACACAATCAGTGATTTTTTTTTTTTTTTTAAAGAATCAAAGAACCTGTTACACTGTAATTTAGAACGCAATCCAAAGAGATCAAATTGTATATTTTACATAATTTTGATGTAAATGTACACTGATTTCGATTATATCAATCATGTAAACATATCATTATACTGTAACAGTATATCACTATTCTTGGGCACTTGGAGTGTGAGCTACACTTGATGTGAGCCATAGGTAGTTGTTATGCAGTTGTAAAGCAGTTCTTGTTGTGAGGTATAATGGCTGGCTGGCAGCAGTTCTTGACAAGAAATGTGTTTATTTTTGAAAACAGTTAAGTATGGAATAAAATAATTTTGAAGAGAAAGTATATTTCTGTTTCATGGTGTTACTAATTTGACATACAGAAAAACAGAACCTGGACACATCTTTGCAGCTTTAGCATGAAGGTATCATTCACCTATAGTGACTGTGCCAACAGAAAGAAGACTTACAACAAATGATGATACAAAATTCTTTTTATTGATTCTCTCACTCTTTACTTCATGCTTTTAATAACTGAAGACATAATCTCCAATAATAGGCAGTAACTGTGTAAGATTTGGAGTAATATTTTAACTAAATTTTGTACTTTTTAGGGGTGTAAAGAGATGCTGGAGTAACTAGAACATTTATGTAGCATGACTGGATCATGTGACACTAAAATCCAATATTTTTGCAGAGACATATTCTATTCCAGTGAGCATTCTTGGCATAAAAATCTTCATGTTCCATATATCTGTGAGTATGACATATCTAGAATGTTGGGAAATCCACTCTCTGTTGTCTCCCATGCCATGCCACTTGCCTGACTGATCAGAGCTGAGAAAATTCTGACAGGGTCTTACATTTTGCCTGTTTTCCATATGCCCCCCCCCCCCCCGCCCCACTACCAATCCTTATATTCTCAAACTGTCCTGATCTCTTCCCCTGTGTGTTGCCTCCTCTCCCACAATATACCCCAACCTCTGACCTGGCCCCCACACCATTTCTTTCATTTCATCTACTCCACCATTTAGTTATCTGACCTCCTATTTATGTGATTTATTCATTCACATCAGAACTGGCAGAATGCATCTGTGAGAAAGGATACTGAGATCTGATATACAAATTCTCATACATGATTTTCACTAACCTATAGATTTTTACAGAAGAAATCCAAGATAGTCTAATGGTTTCAGAAATTACATAATAATAATGTAGTGTGCCCATGGTGACTCAGATCTGAGTAATCCCAAGATACTGAAAATTTATGTGCATTGCCACAAACTTAGTTATCATTTTTCATCAGGGAAATTTGATACATACTTACTTTTGACAGTGCCTTTGGATGTGGATATAAGTTAAGAGCAACATCTTGTCTTCGCTGTTTGGTATTCCATCTCATCTCAATATGAGGTATTTCAATAGTATCACAGATTGATTGAACTTGCTCAGATGCTGAACTTGAATTAGGTCCAAATATAGCCCACACACCATTTGACAGCAGCTCACAAACTGAAAATAAACAGACTGTTTGTACTTCATATGAAATGGAAAGTACACATTTTTATTAAAGCAGCAATGAGATGTAAGATTTTTTTAACAAATTGCATATTTGTTCAGCATTTCTGATATTGGCCATTCAAAGTAATTCTCATGAGATGTAATGTTTATGTACATGTTCTAAAAGAAGAAAGCACAAACAGGGCTTAACAACCTCTCACCAACAGATTCTTAGAGCTGAACCTCAAGTTCCAAATAAGGGGAAAGGTACCAAACATGTCATTTCGCATGGAATATGTCTTAATCAGTTTAGAAACATCTCAGGAAACCTAAATCCAAAGAGCCAAGAAGGTATTTGAATCTTGCACCTGCTGGATGAGGGGCTGTATCTGAATTCTGTCCCATCAACAGAATATGTGAGGATAACTGTCATTGGTGTAATAGTTAGCTTAATCTGAAGACTGTATAGGTCCCTCCATATTGGTTGACTTCAGTTTATTGGAAATCTTTTAGGAAATAGTGGTTCATCTCTAAAGGAGACTGCATATAGGACATCAGTGTCACCCATTGTTGAGTACTGTTTGAGTGCTAGGGATCTGCATCAGGTCAGATTGAAGGAAGACACAAGCAATTAAGAGGTGGGCTGCTAGATTTGTTAGCAGTAGGTTCAGACAACATGCAAGTATTGTGGGAATGCTTCGGGAACTCAAATGGGAATCACTGGAAGGAAGGCAATGTTCTTTTACAGGAGTCCTATTGAGAAAATTTACAGAACCAGCATCTGAGGACAATTGCATAATGATTATACTGCTGCTAATACACATTTCACATAAGGATCATGAAGATAAGATCAGAAAGATTAGGGCTCATACAGAGACACACAGAATCTCATTTTACCATTGTTCTTTTTGTGAGTGGAACAGAAAAGGAAGTGACTAGTAATAGTACAGGCTACCCTCCACCATACATCATAAAGTGACTTATGGAGTTTGAATGTAGATGTAGGTAACTGCAAAATAGAGACATTTTAGTGCTGTGCACTTGTAAGAAAAATAAAGTTTTCAGGTCTGATATACAGTGAATGTGTTTGGTCTGCTATCGTGATAGGTATTTTAATTTCATTTTCGAAAATCTTCACAGATAACTTAGGAGTAAAATATGAAGTACACTCCTGTAGT
Source organism: Schistocerca nitens (assembly GCF_023898315.1). Classification (NCBI taxonomy): domain Eukaryota; kingdom Metazoa; phylum Arthropoda; class Insecta; order Orthoptera; family Acrididae; genus Schistocerca; species Schistocerca nitens. Next base: position 694,524,772 of record NC_064616.1, on the reverse strand, counting down.
GCTCCAAAATCTATGAATCTCTTTTCAAAAGACGGTATCATTATTTCTGTTTCATTTCACAAAATATTGTAAAACTTATAGAGATTACAAATAGATTGTACCATATGCTAATAAAGTGTCCTTACCAAAAGCACACAATGAATGAATAAATAAAAAAGAGAACTATATCTATATCTACATCCATACTCTGCAAACTACTGCAAAGTGCATTACCATTATGTAAAGCCTGTTATGCTGTTATCAATAATGTAACTTGCATAAGCTCCCTCTGCAGGCACCACCAGTGACCAAACCCACTGTTTCTTTAGTTTTACTTACTGGTGGTGCTTCACCAAAAATTCTATAATTTTGGCACAGATTTGGACAACACTCACCTTCCATGCCTTTGGTAACAATTTATTGGCATTTCTTCCTCATAATTTATTCTTAAAGTGCTCTTGTAGTTACATTTCATGCTATATCCCTCTTCCTCCTTCCTGCCTCTTCACTTCACAGAGTATTTTTCTGTGAAATGGATGTCTCTTTTCTTTGTCTGAATATTGAAGGTTATGTAAGTGGTAACTGTACACATGACTCATACATGAGATATGATTTACTTTGTCTTTGTTCACTGAATGGGTATACTGACAACCTTATATACAAGTAGTCTTCTTTTATACTAATATTGGGTAGGTTATAATTAAGTAACTATTAAGAAAACATTAATTTAAATATTTAATTGTAATTGTTGATATTATGCAAATTCATATGGATTACAGAAGCAAATATAATGCTCTGCCATAATAGGAATATGTATGGAAAGCACAGATTTCTTCTTGTAGCAAACGATAGGTCATAATTACACCTACTAAGTAGTCAAAAGAGTTGATAACCAATAAAAACTGAAAAAGCTGTGTAGCTCTTCAGTGGAAACATGGTGTATACATGCTGTGTGTAATTTTAGATAGTATAGTAACAGTGTCATAACTTAACATAGGTAAGAGAAATGTTCTGGCAGAGGGTAAATACTTCAGAAGTAAATAAGACCACTCAAATAGTACATTATCGGTGCACTAAGGGTCTAAATATTAGTCATACTCATCCTTTTTTTCTGAAACCAGAGACTTTTAACTTATAATCTGTACATTCATATTTTCTGACATAAAACATTTTATCTTCCTTAGGTCTTTCGGTACTATAACCAGACAATCTTCCTGAAAGATGATTGTTTTGAAAATGCACCATCAAGTTACAATTGCTTTACTTGGCATGCTGTTAAGATGTGGCAATGTAAATAATTTGTTCTTTCTTAATCTCGACCACATCATCTACTGTTTCTTTTAAATATAGACATTCCTTTTTCCTTTTGATGTAGTTGTTGTTATAATCATTGATTTTCTGTATCTTTTAGTTTTATAATTTCCTGTAGTTAGTGTTCAGCATATTTTCTCATAGATGGTAAAAATTCTTTTGTTACCCATTTTATAAATTGTTTGGATAGTTTTTTTTATAATAAAATTAAAGAATATAAACCAGATTCATTTATGAAAATAGTATTTTTTTCATTATATATGAGGGGCATGTGTGAGAACACCTTATATTTCCATAAGGAATGTTATCATCTTCTTGAACACATTTTTTATTGCTTGTTTCGGATCTTTATATTACAAAATTTTACCTACATCTTTTGTTTTAAACCAAGGCTTATTATCTTTATCAATTATCACAAACACTTGTTTATTATTATATGAAAGCTTGTTGTTGACATGGTCTATGATTGAGTTGATTTATACAGATTAAAAATTTGATGAAATTTAAAATGTAAAAAATGGGTTGACATTGCTTGTTGATTCATTTATTGATAAAATTTTTGTATTGATGATATATGCATCATCATTAATATTCATTATAATTATATTTCACATATTTAACAAAATCCATTACAGTGAAAGGAAGGCAGAAAATGACAGTATTAAATTCCTAACAAAGTTAAATTATGCTAGTGCAAAATTTTACTTAAATCTACTAAAAACTGTTTCCATATAAATGGAAGCATACAAAATGTGTAAAATCTGAAGATCTGAGAATGCAATTGATAACTTTCTATCACACAAATTTACAAAGGATAAGCATTCACATATGTGTAATGAACATGATAAAAATTGTTATAGAAATAGATATAATAATAAGAAAATTATTTGGGTATGTTGAAAATATGTCATGCCTAAATGTTATGAGAATTATTTAAAATGAATTTCAGGTAATGAACATGCTAAAATATTATTATCAATGGAAAATGATGAGCATGATAATTCAACCAAGAAATGTATTAATTGTCAAGAAACTGAAGATTTTAGGTGTTTTTACTTAAATTCTTCATCTAGTGATAAGCTCTCTTGAAGATACATGATTTGTGTTCAGGATTATTTAAACAAAGCCAGAGGTTAAATGAAATGAAAATTAATTAAATTTTCATTTTTCACAAATCTGATGTTTTTTAACTCTATAAAGAAAGACTAAATTGACTCAGACTGTGAGACATTTGACACTTGCTCAACTTTGTGATCATTGTAAAAGACATAATTGCACTAGATATAGTAGATTTAATAAAGATAATTTAATTAATTTCATTTTATCACACAATTTACATATCTCTACAAGGAACCTTAATGATATGAAAGCAGTTGAATTCCAAACTATAATCAGATCTTGGTATTAAAGGCTATAGCAAATTAAAGAAAGCACAATTAGTTAATCTTATGATTTTACAAGATTTTCAGTTTCATCAAGAATTATTCCAAATGACTAAAACAAAACCAAAACATGTACCTAATATAAATTATTTTTACAGATTTAATGATGATGTTTTTTAAAAAACTTGACCATCAACACAAGAAAAGATAGTGAGACAAAATGAAATTTATCTATTCAATAGTAAACTATTAAAGCAAGAAAAAAGCAAAAACTGTCAAAAAGTGATTTATCTGAGATTAAAGACATAGGATCTCAATTTAATGAAAAATTTAAAGCTTGTTCTGTTGACTATAAAATTGTCTTTAACAATGCTATTATTAGCAAACTTGATACCGTTAGTGAGGAAACATATTATATAACAAAAGCACTCAGTTCTATGGTGGAAGTTGCTAAAAAGGGAACTAATTTTAGATAAGGGATAAGCTGAATATAACAGCACCTCCAAAATTGTTTTATCATATTTCTACAGGATATAAAGCATCAAATAATATTAAAGAATCTGTTCACATTTTGTGGAATAAAATCAGAGATGTATTAACATCTGATGGTTCTATTATTATAGCAAATACTACATTTGAATGTTAGCAATTCCAAGAGGTAGAAATCATAAATTTAACTGATGATAAAAAGACTAAAATATGTATTAATAGAATTAATAATACTGATAACCTGTGTTGTCCTAGAGTAGTAATACCTGCATTAACTTATCACCAAATAATGTCTTAGGTAGAGAACTAACTACAGGTGAAATTAAGAAAATTGGAGAAGAAGATAAAAACAAATTACCAAAAGAGTTAACCAGGATATTATGTAACCAATTAGGCAAATACAATGAAGAAGGATTTACTCTATATGATGTTACAAATGTTGAGCAACAATTGGATATCAGCAGTCATATAAATGTTGTATACACTGAAAATTTTCAGTTACCTATTGTGGTCCTGAGAAAGCAACAAAAATACATCTGTATAAAAATCACAACCATTTTGATGTAATTAACAGTATATCAGCATCCTTAGGATCATCACATTTCTTTGATAAATGAGTGGCGCCCATCGACCGCCAGTAACTGCCACCTACGAAGTGCAGAGTAAACGGTCTTTGGGGACTTGTTCTTTGATTGGGTCTTGTGGACTTGGGTTACGATGTGCATGTTGTGATTTTCTGTAGTGTTTTTCTTGGGTTTTGTGGAATTACATGAACCTTAATAAAAGTGCCTGATCGTAATTGGTTGGAGTTTTCTATGAGCGGTCAGTTGCTATAGCCAGAAAACCCACATTGGTGACCCCAATTCATGAAAATACGTTGCATTCGCTCGCTGTGTACGACCACTTTTGTGCCAATAGACAATGTCGAAACCTCCAGTTTTTCCAGCAGTGCAGGATGCCAAGACCGCAGAATGGACATTCGTCTGTGAAGCGCAACACTTTACACTGTGTGCTACTAATACACAAAGAATGTTCGTGTCTCTGGTGTTTTCTCCGACTGGCCAACGACCCTAACCTCCAGCGGCACACAACACCAGGCACTGTACACATCACCACCGACAGTTTCTATGGCATTCTATGCTCGACAGAATGCTCCTCCAGCACAGGATCCCAGAAACCCCTCACCTGAGTTTCTACCGCACAACATGGACCACATGGCTGTCCAGTTTCGGGACCCACACGCATGGCCATCCCCTCCTCAGAGCAGTCCGCCATTTAATGTGTCCCCCTCCGTGCACTCATGTCAACCGCACCGGGCCATGAATATGCCTAGCTGTCCTGCCACCCTTCACACACCTCAGGCAACACATCTGCTGTGGTTCCACCCTGTCACTCGGCGTTCAATCGCGATTTCGTGCCTCTGCTTGAGATTTCATCTGCATCGGCCATTGATCCTTCCGCACCTGCCATGCTGTTCTTATTGTGTGGCCACACAGATTTCCTGCCTACAAGGACTGGATACCACATCTTACCTGCACAGCTAACGGATGTTCAACACTACACATCGCCCACCACTGAAGCACAGTTTGCATCAGTGAACACCGCGCAGAATCCCCATATGATTTTTGTCTTTCCTACACCCTCACAAGCACTGGTTCCTGGTCATCTTCCAAAGCTGCTGCCATTACAACTGGATAACCCAGTGAGGTGGTTTACCTTGGTGGACAACATGTTGGACATACACAGTATTGCAGATGACAGCACTCCTTTTGTGTGTTTAGTGAACCACCTGCATGACCACCCTGATCTCATCAGTGACTTGTTGCTGAACCCACCCAAGAGCAACAAATACGCCTCTGCCCAAGCACGGCTCATTGAATGCCTTTCTCGTCCGCCAGCCGATACAAATCACAATATTATTTATGATGAGACTTTAGGTGACAGAACCCCCTCACAGCTGTGGTGATGCTTGCATGTGCAGGTCAGTACTGAGATCTTGCTGAACTTAACACTCTGGGCATTGTGGTTGGTGAAGCTGCCACAAGAACTACAATTAAATTTGCCCCCACATACCACAGTGTCACTCGAGGATAAATTACAGCTGGCAGACCAGACATATGCCATTATTCAGAACTGCCACCTCCCTCGATGCACCTCAGTGCCTAATACTGCCGAGGTTGGTAATCCTGTGAACATACTTCCACCGTCAGGCGAGAGAGGTCAGATGCGTGCATATCATGGACAGCACATAGAACAACAGCCATCTAGTGGCCAAGAGGGGGAACCATGAGTGGGAGAGCACCAGCCTCTCGCCACCCCAACTGGGCTAGTGATCGCCTGCCCAACCCTCCCCTCGCCTGACGCTTCAGCTGGCGGGATGAGTACAGCTGACTCACACATGTGCTGGTTCCACTCCACTTACAGGGATGCTGCTTGCTGCTTGGAACTGCCACCTGCCCTGCATATTCTCAAATGCTGCACGTGGGCCACAGTAGGGGCCAAGACTCACGGATACATCCAAGGGTGCCCACAAACATTGCATTCTGTCATATCCTCCACCTCACGAGGACGTCTGTACACCTTGGATTTAGGTTTGCACTGGTATTTTCTCATTGATATCACAGACGTTAGTATCATACCTCCCACATTTATCATAAAGCACATGGCACCAGCCAAACTGTTCCTTCAAGCAGCAAATAAATTGCCAGTACATGTTGTTGGTTTGGCCGAGTTACCTATTGAACTCATACCTGGCAAACAGTTCACTTGGTCCTTCTATGTGGTTGATGTAGAATATCCAGTATTAGGCACTGACTTCCTTTTTCATTTCGGACTGTATCCAGACCTCCAGTCAGCCACATTATTTCACCACGCCTCATCCACTCATATTCTGTGTTCAATTGCCTCCTTGGTCCCCCCTCCCCTTCAGCTTCCCGACAATTTTGACATGGCCCTCATCGACTGCTCTTCACTGGCGTACAGCCTCACAACTTCCATTGCCCAGCTTCAGTCTGAGCGCTCTGCAGTCGACAGTCTCTGTACTCACAATGCCGAACTGAACCGCGCTATATTCATGGCTATGCAAGCCCTCACCAATGCACGATGCCTTGTACAATGTCTGTCAACGTCGCCACCCTCCGACACTGGTGACGCACCATGTGGGACTTTGACGCTGCTGCCCAAAGACACTGGAGACACACCTTGTGGAACTGTGTTGCTGCCGATGTCGACAGCTTCTCTGGCACATCAGGTTAGTGACTCTCACGTACTGCTGATTCCTGTCAGCGACAGCCCCCGAACGAGTTCACCAGCCCAGCTGAACGCTATCACAAATGGCATGACACAAAAAATTGTCACAATAGATGGACCACCAGTGCATCATAAAGTGTGCCAACTGTCGCCATATGAAGTACGCATCGCTAAGGCTGCAGTGTAGGAACTTCTGCGGGCAGGAATTTTTCATCTGTCGGACAGTAACTGGTTTTTTCCAACACATTTAGTTCCCAAAAACGACGGCACAGTGCACCTCTGCAGCAACTATTGGTGCCTCAATGCGCGGACCATATTAGCCGATTATCTGATAACTCACATACAAGACTTCGCACAAGTACTTAGCGGAGCACGCATCTTCAGTGTCTTGGACTGCCACAAGGCATATTTACAGATACCCATGGAACAGAGTGACGTATCAAAGACAGTGCTGATCACACCTTTCAGCCCCTATGAATTTTGTTACATGCCTTACGGTCTCAAAAATGCGGCCCAAACTTGGCAATGTTTTATAGACTCACTTCTGTTTAACTGCACATGCTGTTATGCATACCACGATGACATATTCATTTTTTCACCCTCTGACAGAGAACACAAACTCCACCTGGCCAGGATACAGGACTTATTGACACATAATGAAGTTGAGATCAATAACGACAAGGCACAACTCTGCTGTACCACTGTCACTTTTCTGGGGTACACCATCTCCTCGGAAGGTATACAACCCCCTCAGGAGCGGGTTGACTGTATTCACGATCTACCTCTCCCAGTGTTGTTTTGTGAATTATGCTGTCCTTTAGGAACTATCAATTTATACTGTCATAACCTGCCAATGGCGGCTGCAATTCAAGCCCCTTTGACAGACGCATTGGCTGGGAATCAAACCTCAGGCAATCACAGAGTACAGTTGTCTGACAACATAGTGAGAGTGTTTGAAGACCTTACGTCAGTGTTATCACATGGTGTCACTCTTGCCCACCCTTTGCCAGATGCCTGCATCCCTATTACAGCAGATGCAAGTGATTTTGCAATCAGTGCAGTCCTCCAACAGCACGTCAGTGACATGACACAACTACTCTGTTTCTTTTTTTTTTTTTTCCCAAAACACTATCTACGGCTCAATGTAAATGCTCAGCATTTGACAGAGATTTGCTTGCAGTTTATGAAGCTGTAAAATATTTCTGAACAGACATTGAAGGAAGGAAGATAACAATTTTTACAGACCATCGCCCCCTTGCGGAGGCTATCCGTAACCTTGCTGTTGACCTTCCCCCATGTAGGTTTTGGCAGATGGACTTAATTTGCCAATACGCAAAAAACATCCATTACATCCAAGGTTCAGAAAATGTGGGAACCATCAACCGCCAGTAACTGCCACCTATGAAGTGCAGAGTAAACGCTCTTTGGGGACTTGTTGTTCTTTGGTTCAGTCTTGTGGACTTGGGTTACCATGTACATTTTGTGATTTTCTGTGTTGTTTTTCTTCTGTTTTGTGTAATTACACAAACTGTAATAAAAGTGTATGATCACAATTGGAGTTTTCCGTGCGCAGTCAGTTGTTACAGTTGTTATAGCCAGAAACTCCACAAATGTTACAAAACATCCAACAACAAGAATAAATATAAATGTAAGATAAAAGGAAAAACATGTTTATCATGCAAGGGTACAGAGCACAAAACTGTGGAAAATAAAATATATTGTGGAAAATTTAATCGATATTGTTATAATGAAGAATGCTTAAACAATTACCAAGAAGTTTGTAATACAGCTTATAAATGTGAAGAATGCGAAAGGATTTGTTTGGGATTCAAAGTACATAACTGCAGCTTGAAAAGATGTAAAAACTGTGGCCTAGAAGTAAAATTACAGCTTATAAATGTGAAGAATGTAAAAGGATTTGTTTGGGATTCAAAGTACATAACCGCAGCTTGAAAAGATGTAAAAACTGTGGCCTAGAAGCAAAATTAAAAATCATAAATGTTATATGCAATATAAAACAAAAAGAAAGGTATATGTAAAAGAAACGTTAGTGAATTATATTATTATTATTATTATTATTATTATTATTTATTAAAATGAAAAAAGGATTACATTTTTGAATGTTCAAAATGCAAAAGTATAGTTAAAGGAAACAGTTTAAGTGTTGTAAAAAAGAATGTCCATAGAGAATACCTTGTACCTATACTGGAAAATAGATGTGGTTTGATTATGAATACATATTCCAAATCTCATAATAGTTCACAATTTAATGGTGATACTGTTTACAAATTCATAACAAATGATTAACTCTTAAGTCGATGACAGCTAATGAACAAAAGATTATAAATTTATATCTCATTGTGCTAAAGGATGAGATTCACTATTTATTTTTAAGTACTGTGTTTAAAATACAATAGTGCCATAAGACTGTCTACACAGGAACTAAATGAATGTTACTGGAGATAATAACAAATAGGCCAAAAAATTATAAATAGCAGCAATTTTGTACAAGGATCACTTAGTAGCTTCCCAAAAACACTTTATTTGAAAGAGCTAAAGAAAAAAACGAAAATTACTTAGCACCAATTCCTGATATAAAATATTATTGCGTTGATACTATGAAACTGAAAGGTGGAGAAATATTTCACAAATGGCATAGTCGAAAAGTTAAAGAAAACTGTGTGTTCAATATGAGGAAATAAATAAATGTGTACTGTATTTCTGATGTACATATACTGAGAAGAGGTTGTTTGGAACTAAGGAAACAGTTCCTAGAAATAGTTAATATAGATCTATTCTGATATTTAACAGTTGCCAGAGTCTGTAGGCTCTATACAGATATAATATATGTCTTAAGGAAGAATTGCTGTATTGGATAAAGAACAAAAGGGGAATTATAGTAAAGACTCTATAGCTAGGCTAAACAGCTTAAACAAGAATAATATTAAACTTCCTGGCAGATTAAAATTGTGTGCCGGACCGAGATTCGAACTCGGGACCTTTGCCTTTCGCGGGCAAGTGCTTTACCAACTGAGCTACCCAAGCACGACTCCCGCCTTGTCTGCACAGCTTCACTTCTGCCAGTACCTCGTCTCCTACATTCAAAACTTTACAGAAGCTCTCCTGTGAACCATGCAGAACTAGCACTCCTGAAAGAAAGGATATTGCGGAGACATGGCTTAGCCACAGCCTGGGGGATGTTTCTAGAATGGAATTTTCACTCTACAGCGGAGTGTGCGCTGATATGAAACTTCCTGGGAGATTAAAACTGTGTGCCGGACCGAGACTCGAACCCGGAACCTTTGCCTTTCGCAGGCAAGTGCTCTACCAACTGACACACAGTTTTAATCTGCCAGGAAGTTTCATATCAGCGCACACTCCACTGTAGAGTGAAAATTTCATTCTAGAAACATCCCCCAGGCTGTGGCTAAGCCATGTCTCTGCAATATCCTTTCTTTCAGGAGTGCTAGTTCTGCATGGTTCACAGGGGAGCTTCTGTAAAGTTTGGAATGTAGGAGATGAGGTACTGGCAGAAGTGAAGCTGTGAGGACGGGGCGGGAGTCGTGCTTGGGTAGCTCAGTTCGTAGAGCACTTGCCTGCGAAAGGCAAAGGTCCCGAGTTCAAGTCTCGGTCCGGCACACAGTTTTAATCTGCCAGGAAGTTTCAAATCAGTGCACACTCCGCTGTAGAATGAAAATTTCATTCTAGAAACATCCCCCAGGCTGTGGCTAAGCCATGTCTCCGCAATATCCTTTCTTTCAGGAGTGCTAGTTCTGCATGGTTCGCAGGAGAGCTTCTGTAAAATTTGGAATGTAGGAGATGAGGTACTGGCAGAACTGAAGCTGTGAGGACAGGGCGGGAGTCATGCTTGGATAGCTCAGTTGGTAGAGCACTTGTCTGTGAAAGGCAAAGGTCCCGAGTTCGAGTCTCGGTCCGGCACACAGATTTAATCTGCCAGGAAGTTTCATATCAGGGCACACTCTGCTGTAGAGTGAAAATTTCATTCTAGAAACATCCCCCAGGCTGTGGCTAAGCCATGTCTCCGCAATATCCTTTCTTTCAGGAGTGCTAGTTCTGCATGGTTCGCATGAGAGCTTCTGTAAAGTTTGGAATGTAGGAGACGAGGTACTGGCAGAAGTGAAGCTGTGAGGACGGGGCGGGAGTCGTGCTTGGGTAGCTCAGTTGGTAGAGCACTTGCCTACGAAAGGCAAAGGTCCCGAGTTCGAGTCTCGGTCCGGCACACAGTTTTAATCTACAGGGAAATTTCATATCATCACACGCTCCTCTGTAGAGAGAAAATTTCATTCTAGAAACATCCCTTAGGCTGTGGCTAAGCCATGTCTCTGCAATATCCTTTCTTTCAGGAGTGCTAGTTCTGCATGGTTCACAGGAGAGCTTCTGTAAAGTTTGGAATGTAGGAGATGAGGAACTGGCAGAAGTGAAGCTGTGAGGACGGGGCGGGAGTCGTGCTTGGGTAGCTCAGTTGGTAGAGCACTTGCCCGCGAAAGGCAAAGGTCCCGAGTTCAAGTCGCGGTCCGGCACACAGTTTTAATCTGCCAGGAAGTTTCATATCAGCGCACACTCCGCAGTAGAGTGAAAATTTCATTCAAGAATAATATTCAAAATAATTTTTATGGTGATGAAGTAAATATAGCTCAAGTATAGGGCATTGATAAAGAAAACCAATACAGTTTATCAATACTATAGCTGTTTTTTCATGGTTCCAAGAAAATGTTTTAAAACTGAAAAAATTTTTTAAAAAATCAGAACTCAGTGGATGATTTACAACAAAATACCCTAACAAGAAGTACAGAAATATGAAATTCAGGATATAATTTAGTAGAGATGTGAGAATGTAATTTGGTTAAGTCAGCAGTGCATAAAAAGTTAAGAAATTAAAACAGTTACATGAAGTTGTTGAACCACTCAATCCAACACATACTTTTTATGGAGGTTGTTCAAATGCAGTAAAATTAAGAGCTAAAGCAGATATAGTCTTTATCCATTTGTCCAATATTATGATTATTATCCTGTATGTTATTAAAAATATATCTACATTGAAAATATTATACTTATGCATGGTATGGGCTTATAAAATGTAAAGTAGTAGCATGTAGAGGATTGTATCATCCTGTTTCACCTGTACAAACAAAGATTAATAAAAGCGAAAAAACTGTTCTTTCCTGTGTGCGTAAAATGTGCAAAAGAAAAAAATAAATTAAATAAATGTAATCACAGAAATGACAAACGAAGTTTTACTGGAACTTGGACAATTGATGAGGTAAATAAAGCTATAAAAAAGGATATAAAATTTTAGCTATAGACTAAGTGTGGAATTTTAGAAATAAAAGCAACATTTTGTTTAAAATATAAATGAAAGACTTTATGAAAGTAAAATTAGAAACCAGTAAACATATTTTTCAAACTAACAAAATGTATATAAAACATATAAAAGAAACAACAGGTATCAACTTTGATCTTGATAAGATAAAAGAACATCCAAGAAAATGAACTGTTGCTAAAATACCATATGTCTGAATTCATTAAGGGGAATATTTGGACAATGGCAAAATATGAGTAAAACTGAGTATGTGACAGATCACAACAATTTTATGAGATACTGTTGAATGATTGTTTACATAATATAGATATAAATTTTATTAATGAAAATATGCTTCAGAAGAAGTACAGTTTCAAAGATTATTATGTGGAAAATACACAGCTAAAAATATTTTTAGTGCAGCATTCACTATATCAAATGCAAGACGCAGAATATATGATACGTTACATAAGCTAGGAAAAGTTGGTACATAATTTGATGCAGGCGGTATATAGTATGTATTAATGATGGTTAAAATACTGTGGAATATGCTAGGTGAATGGACTGATGAATTAGGAAATAAGTGGATTACAGATTGGGCTTCAAATGGACCTAAAAGTTGTTACTATGAGGAAAATGATAAAAATATGGACATGAAAATAAAGTGATTCACTTTAAACTATAAGAATATTCAAAAGCTAAATGGTGAATCTATTATAAGATTAACTGATAATGAAGTGAAAGAAAATGTACACTTGAGTACAAACAAATAACTACAGATGTAAGTACTAAAAATTCAATCAATAAACAAGTTTGTTTCGCCATCTGCCTGCTTAAATTCGTTTTTTCACCTTTAACTAATCACCACTCATGTACGGGAGTGTAATCTGCATTTTCACAAAAGAGAAAGATTTGCCCTCAGCTTTAAAGAATATAACACCAGATCTTATTTTGTGCTCAATTTTATGGATGTAACTGATTTTCTAATTCATTTAGACTATTCCTAGTTAATACTTTCAATATATGGTGAAATCAGTGATTCTTTCATAACTTAAATTCTGTTGTTGGCATATAAATAAATATAAATTCCGTACTAATTATAAACATTTGGAGGAACAACTAATAGTATTCTTAAAGGATCTATTTGGCTCTATTCGAAAAGATGTTAGCAAACCCAGCCCTTCATTAATTCCAAAGTAATTTTCAGTTTCATCAAAAGTATTGTTTATGTAGCTATACATGTTAATTACATCATTTAAGCAAACCATATGGCTTAACCTGTGCAGTAGAAGAAACTGTTAAAAGAACCAATTTTTTGATGTACTTAGTTAATTTAATGAGTTATGTTTTAATTGTAATTTCTGTAAATTTAGTTTCAAACAATGTGTAGTTTCAGTACCTATTTTTGTGAATATATATATAAGGACCTGAATTGTGGTCATGAGACAGTCAGTCCACTATTGAGTTTCAGATGAGAAACATGTGTTGGTTAGATCAACAACAATGCATCAACTTAACTGTGAAATAAGTGTAACACAATTAGGCTGTGTGTTAAAACAATGACAGTGTCTGCTCCATACGTACTTTTATATTCTTCAAGAACTGTGAACTTTGTGGATAGGTTTTTACTGCTCGTAGATGTTCAACAGGAAACTATTGTAGCAGTATGTGGATGTTCATCTGCAAGCTATTAATGAAGCTTATTGGAAGTTTAAACAGTAGTGCATTGGCCATATGACTGTGTATTATTGGAGGGTTGTGAACAGTGAAAGTAAATTACCATGAAACACAAATGTGCACCTGTCAGCTATATCATTTAAAATAATCAGTGTCGTACTTCCACACCCCATTTTTCAGCCAGTGTAGCAACACAGTACGTCGACACCGAGGACAACAAACAAAGGAAAAAAAAATGCAAGCAAACAGTCATAAGTTTCAGAATGCTAAAAGAATAGTTTTAGAAGCTTATGATAAAGTGTTATATAGATATTAATTTATTATTTAATAAATAAATTTTCTATACCTTCTAATGAAAGATAAAACTCATACCAAATGTTGTTAGTTGCTTTATGTTGTCTACATCTACATTTACATCTACATCTACATACATACTCTGCAATCCACCATACAGTGCATGGCGGAGGGTACCTCGTACCACAACTGCATCTTCTCTCCCTTCCCTCCCAGAACGAGGGAAAAATGACTGCCTATATGCCTCTGTACGAGCCCTAATCTCTCTTCTCTTATCTTTGTGGTCTTTCCTCAAAATGTAAGTTGGCGGCAGTAAAATTGTACTGCAGTCATCCTCAAATGCTGGTTCTTTAAATTTCCTCAGTAGCGATTCACAAAAAGAACGCCTCCTTTCCTCTAGAGACTCCCACCCGAGTTCCTGAAGCATTTCTGTAACACTCGCATGATGATCAAACCTACCAGTAACAAATCTAGCAGCCCGCCTCTGAATTGCTTCTGTGTCCTCCCTCAATCCGACCTGATAGGGATCCCAAACACTCAAGCAGTACTCAAGAATAGGTCATATTAGCGTTTTATAAGCGGTCTCCTTTACAGATGAACCACATCTTCCCAAAATTCTACCAATGAACCGAAGACGACTATCCGCCTTCCCCACAACTGCCATTACATGCTTGTCCCACTTCATATCGCTCTGCAATGTTACGCCCAAATATTTAATCAATGTGACTGTATCAAGCGCTACACTACTAATGGAGTATTCAAACATTACAGGATTCTTTTTCCTATTCATCTGCATTAATTTACATTTATCTATATTTAGAGTTAACTGCCATTCTTTACACCAATCACAAATCCTGTCCAAGTCATCTTGTATCCTCCTACAGTCACTCAACAACGATACCTTCCCATACACCACAGCATCATCAGCAAACAGTCAGACATTGCTATCCACCCTATCCAAAAGATCATTTATATATATAGAAAACAACAGCGGACCTACCACACTTCCCTGGGGCACTGCAGATGATATCTCACCTCCGATGAACACTTACCATCGAGGACAACATACTGGGTTCTATTACTTGAGAAGTCTTTGAGCCACTCACATACTTGGGAACCAATCCCGTATGCTTGTACCTTAGGAGTCTTCAGTGGGGCATCGAGTCAAACGCTTTCCGGAAGTCAACGAATACGGCATCCGTCTGATACCCTTCATCCATGGTTCGCAAGATATCATGTGAAAAAAGGGCGAGTTGCGTTTCGCAGGAGCGATGCTTTCTAAAGCCGTGCTGATGCATGGACAGCAACTTCTCTGTCTCAAGGAAATTAATTATATTTGAACTTAGAATATGTTCGAGAATGCTGCAACAAACCAATGTTAAGGATATTGGTATGTAATTTTGAGGATCCGTCCTTCTACCCTTCTTATATACAGGTATCACCTGTGCTTTTTTCCAGTTGCTCGGGACTTTACATTGGGCAAGAGATTTGCGATAAATGCAAGCTAAGTAAGGAGCCAATGCAGTAGAGTACTCTCTGTAAAACCGAATTGGAATCCCATCAGGACCTGGCGATTTATTTATTTTCAACCCATTCAGCTGCTTCACAACCCCAGTAATGTCTATCACTATGTCCTCCATACGGGAATCTGTACGAGACTCAAATGGTGGTATGTTTGTACGATCCTCCTGCGTGAAAGATTTCTCAAATGCTAAATTTAAAATTTCAGCTTTCATTTTGCTGTCTTCCATTGCCAGACAAGACTGATCAGTGAGTGACTGGATGGAAGCCTTTGACCCACTTACCAATTTAGAATTAGAATTTTCTCTTTCTTCCCATACTTCTTTATCAGTTTCCTCATAACTATGAAATATCCTTTTGTATTGTTCTTCTCCATAAATTAGTCTTGATACATCAATAACAATAACATGTCCTCTCTTTTTTCTAAAAAATGTCTGTATTTAGAGTGTTTGCTTATTGAGGATGCAACTTCTAAAAATAATATGTAAGCATGAATATTATTTTTTAATATTTTTGGTGAACTATTTACTGGTAAACTACAATTCACTATCTTTTACAGTAAGAAAGGCAGAATTAGAATTTTCTCTTTCTTTCCATATTTCTATATCAGTTTCCTCATAACTATCAAATATCCTTTTGTATTGTTCTTCTCCATAAATTAGTCTTGATACATCAATAACAATAATATGACACTCACTTCTCAAATGGTCTATAATTAAAGATGGCTTAAAATATTTTTTAGGAATAGCACATTTAACTTCTTTCTCTCAAGAAAAATAGTAAATTTAAATTCATCCCACATGTTAGCCACATTGATCCTTATTTATATAATGAATTTACTTTTAATCTTATTAAAATTTTATCCTATATAAACTGAAACACTACTTAAGAGGCAATTCTAATTTGTTAGCTACAAATAAATGTTTTTTGCAACATTACATGCTGTGAATATTTGAATACCAGATTTGGGAAGAAAATTTGTATTGAGCTCAATAGTGAATTTAAGATTATTTTGCCAAACAGATATAATAAATTAATTAGTGCTTACAATTTCAATTATTTTGAGGAAGGAAATATTAAATTGAGATAAAAGGGAATGAAGAAAACTAAAAATAACTGTAATGAATTACATGATCTAGAGTATTTTGTTTACATTTTTATTGATATATTTTTGGATCTTATTTACTGTGACCTACTGCCTGTTGTTTGAAAAATGTCTCTGGTTGCAGAAAAAAAGTATGCATACAACTAATCCTAGTGTACTGGCAGGGTCCACTTACTACTCACTCAACCAATAGTTGAAGTGCTGAGTCATCGACACTCACACAAAAAGAATGAAAACTATATTTTTCAAATTAGCCCTCAGACACACACACACACACACACACAAACATGTGCATCTTCATTGCATTGGCTGAACACACAATGTCAGGATTACAGTTCCGCAGATGGACTGGGATGAGGGGTTATGTTGGGGATGGTGTATTGGGGGACAAAAAGACAGAAAGGGAGAGATGATGTTGGGGAGGGTAGGTAGTGGCTTAGAGGGAGGCTGGGGTAGAAATTTGGAAGGATGAGGCAGTAGGTGCACAGGCTAGGGGCATGATACATGGGCACCAGAGCCGATGAGTTCATGCAGGGCATGATGATGATGATGAAACCGAGGTATGGATTGGGAGGGAATGACAAGACAGAAGAAGGAGGGACTATTGGGAAGAGGGTGTGCAGACAGGGGGTTAGCAGAATTGAGATCAGGAGGATTAAGTGAGCATAGGATGCATTGCAAAGGTAACTTTCATCTACATAGCTCAGAGAAGCTGATACTGGAGGAAAGGATCAAGAAGGCATGCAATGTGAAGCAGCCATTGAACTCAAGCAAGTTATGCTCAGCATTGTGTTCCATCACTGGATGGTCAGCTCATCTTTGTCACAATTTGTTGGTGGCCACTAATTCTGGTGGACAGTTGGTTGCTGGTCATGCTCACATAAAATACTCTGCAGAAATTGCAGGAGAGATGGTATATGACACGGCTGCTTTCATAGATGGCCCTGACTATGATGGCATAAACTAAACCTGTGACAGAACTAGAGTAGGATGTGCCAGGTGGGTGAATCAGGCAGGTCTTGCACCTGGGCCTTCCACAGGAATATGTCTCATATAGGCCAGAAACTTGTACAGATTGAGTGGGCAGCAAAATATCACTTCAGGAGGGGTGTGAAGTATCATGTGTAGCACATTCCTCATTTGCCAGCTTGATGACATATAGCTGAAGTCCTGGAAAACGACACGGTACACTTGCTCTAGTCTGTGAGAAGAAAGAAGGAAATTAGGTTTTAATGTCCCACCAGCACTGACATCATCAGAGACAGACCACAAGCTTAGAATGTTTCAAGAATGGGGCAGAAAATTTGCCACATTCTTCCAGTCTGGGATGATACTGAGTGATGACAGGGTGGGAGGGGAGGGGGCAGAAGGGGAGAGGGCAGAATGGGAGGGGTGGAGGGGGAGGTGTTCCTATGCAGCCAATTTTTATGGGTGGTGGGTGAGGAAATGGTGCAGGAAATCTTTTTGCAGACTAGATTTTGGGGTAGTGCCTGTCAGTAAAGGCCTTTGTAAGATATTCACTATAATTTTTTTGTTGTGGAAAGGGTGACAGCTGTCACAATGCAGGTACTGTTGGAGGTAAGTGGACTTGACATGTATAGAAGTATGGTTGGAGCCATCAGAGAGTTGGAAATAAATGTTCGTGAAGGTGGAACAATGAGATGAGGAGGAGCAGGTGAAGTGGATAGGAGAGAAGGTGTTGAGGTTGTGGAGGAATGACAATAGGGTCTCTTGGCATGGAGTCCAGATCATGAAGATATTATCAATCAACATGAAACACCCAAGGGATTTGGGGTCTTTACAGGCTAGGAAGGTTTGTTCTAGATGGCCCATAAACAAGTTGGCATAAATTCTTAGGCATAGGCCAATTCAGCAACAGGTGTGTTATGTAGTGCCCATGATTGTGCTGCAGATTTGTTTGTACAGGGTG
Source organism: Schistocerca nitens (assembly GCF_023898315.1). Lineage (NCBI taxonomy): Eukaryota > Metazoa > Arthropoda > Insecta > Orthoptera > Acrididae > Schistocerca > Schistocerca nitens. The sequence goes on along the minus strand of NC_064616.1, from coordinate 694,506,515 downwards.
GGCAGGAAGAATCTGATAAGCTTGTAAGGGTGTTGCAGGGTAGGTTGTGCTGAGAAATAATTGTTAAGTAAAAAATTTGATGCATTGTCCATGTTGAGTTAATTAGCATCCTGTTGAGAATGGGCTTTCTAATCATGATGCTCAGCTAGTTACAGTATATGACATAGCTCCATTCAGTAATTCAAAACTACCCTCCAAAGTTGTGCATTCAATTAAGGACTCAACAATTAGAAATTTCAGAGAAAACCTTCAGCAGTTAGACTGGGATGAGGTGTACAAGGAACCCAATGCTAATTTAAAATATAACTTATTTCATGATACACTTGTAAGAGAATTTGAAAACTGTTTCCCCAAGAAAGTAATTAAATCTAATTATAAGAAACCATGCAAAAAAACCTTGGCTTACTAAAGGAATAAAAATAACTTGTAACCACAAAAGGGAACTGTATCTAACAACAAGAAAGAGTAATGACCCAGAAACAGCCAAATATTATAAAAACTACTGTGCTACATTAAGAAAGGTTATTAAAAAGTCCAGAAGCATGTGCATCATGTCTGAGATTAATATCTCTGATAACAAAATCAAAACAATTTGGAATATTATTACAAGGGAGATGGGGCAACCAAGAGTATAGGATGACGGCATCACCATCAAAGCAAATAGAAACTTGATAAACAACAAGCCAGAAGTCGAAAACATTTTGAATAATCATTTTTTATATGTTGTAGAGAAAATAGGATCTAAACGTTCATTAGAAGAAGCAAGGCAGTTAATAGAAGAGGCCTTACCCACACCATTTGATACAATAGAAATTCCACCCACCTCTCCTTCTGAAATTAGGAAGATAATAAACTCTCTCAAGAATAAAAGCTCACATGGAATTGATGGCATTCCCAGCAGGATAATAAAAGCTTGTTCCCAAGAAATAAGTGGGATTCTTAGCCACATATGTAATAGCTCTCTGAAGCAGGGTATTTCCCAGATAGACTGAAGTATGCCATTGTTAAACCACTGCATAAAAAAGGGGATACGTCTGATGTCAACAACTACCGCCGAATCTCTCTTCTGACTGCCTTATCCAAAATTCTTGAAAAAGTAATGTATTGTAGAGTAGCTTCACACCTTTCTAAAAATAAAGTTTTAACAAAATGTCAGTTTGCTTTCCAGAAAGGTTTTTAAATGGAAAATGCTATATATACTTTCACTAATAAAATATTAAATGTTCTGAGTAACCGGAAGTCACCCATGTGGATTTTTTGTGATCTATCAAAGGCTTTTGATTGTGTAAATCATGGAAAACTTCTAGATAAGCTCAAGTACTGTGGTATGAATCGGACAGGGCTCAAATGGTTTAAATCATACCTAACTGGAAGAGTGCAGAAAGTTGAAATAAACAGTTCACATAATATGCAAAAAACTGGTGGTTTCTCAACCTGGGGAACAATCAAGAATGGGGTGCCGCAAGGTTTGGTCTTGGGTCCTCTGCTGTTCTTAATATATATTAATGACTTGCCATTCTAAATTCACAAAGATGCAAAGTTGGTACTTTTTGCCGATGATACAAATATAGCTATCACACTCAACAGACAAGAATTAACTGGTGAAATTGTAAACAATGTTTTTCAGAAAATCATTAAGTGGTTCTCTGCAAATGGGCTCTCATTAAACTTCGACAAAACACAGTATATACAGTTCCACACAGTAAATGAAATGACACCATTAATAAATATAGACTTCAATCAGAAATCGGTAGATAAGGTAGAATATTCAAAATTTCTAGGTGTATGCACTGACGAGGGGTTGAACTGGAAAAACACACTGAGGATCTGCTGAAACGTTTGAGTTCAGCTACTTATGCTATTAGGGTCATTGCAAATTCTGGCAATATACATCTGAGTAAATTAGTTTACCACGCCTGTTTTCATTCTCTGCTTTCTTATGGCATCATATTCTGGGGTAACTCATCATTGAGTAAAATAGTGTCATTGCACAAAAGCGTGTAATCAGAATAATTGCTGTAGCTCATCCAAGATCATCCTGCAGACACTTATTTAAAGAGCTAGAGATCTTCACTGTAGCCTCACAATATACACTACTGGCCATTAAAATTGCTACACCATGAAGATGACGTACTACAGATGCAGAATTTAGCTGACAGGAAGAAGATGCTGTGAAACGCAAATGATTAGCTTTTCAGAGCATTCACACAGACGTTGGCACCGGTGGTGACACCTACAGTGTGCTGACATGAGGAAAGTTTCCAACTGATTTCTCATACAAAAACAGCAGTTGACCAGCATTTCCTGGTGAAACGTTGTTGTGATGCCTCGTGTAAGGAGGAGAAATGCGTACCATCACATTTCTGACTTTGATAAAGGTCGGATTGTAGCCTATCGTGATTGCAATTTATCGTATCGCGACATTGCTGCTCACGTTGGTCGAGATCCAATGACTGTTAGCAGAATATTGATTGGTGGTTTCAGGAGGGTAATATGGAACGCCATGCTGGATCCCAACGCCCTCGTATCACTAGCAGTTGAGATGACAGGCATCTTATCCGCGTGGCTGTAACGGATCATGCAGCCACGTCTCGATCCCTGAGTCAACAGATGGGGATGTTTGCAAGACAACCATCTGCACGAACAGTTCAACGATGTTTGCAGCAGCATGGACTATCAGCTCGGAGACCATGGCTGCGGTTACCCTTGATGCTGCATAACAGACAGGAGCACCTGCGATGGTGTACTCAATGACAAACCTGGGTGCACGAATGGCAAAACGTCATTTTTTCGGATGAATCTAGGTTCTGTTTACAGCATCATGATGGTTGCATCCGCGTTTGGCGACATCGCGGTGAATGCACATTGGAAGCATGTATTCGTCATCGCCATACTGGTGTATTATCCGGCGTGATGGTATGGGGTGCCATTGGTTCCATGTCTCGGTCACCTCTTGTTTGCATTGACGGCACTTTGAACAGTGGACGTTACATTTCAGATGTGTTATGACCCGTGGCTCTACCCTTCATTCGATCCCTGCAAAACCCTACATTTCAGCAGGATAATGCACAACCGCATGTTGAAGGTCCTGTACGGGCCTTTCTGGATACAGAAAATGTTCGACTGCTGCCCTGGCCAGCACATTCTCCAGATCTCTCACCAATTGAAAATGTCTGGTCAATGGTGTCCGAGCAACTGGCTCATCACAATACGCCAGTCACTACTCTTGATGAACTGTGGTATCGTGTTGAAGCTGCATGGGCAGCTGTACCTGTACACACCATCCAATCTCTGTTTGACTCAATGCCCAAGCGTATCAAGGCCGTTATTACAGCCAGAGGTGGTTGTTCTGGGTACTGATTTCTCAGGATCTATGCACCCACATTGCGTGAAAATGGAATCACATGACAGTTCTAGTATAATATATTTGTCCAATGAATACCCATTTATCATCTGCATTTCTTCTTGGTGTAGCAATTTTAATGGCCAGTAGTGTATATATCCACTTATGAAATTTGTTATTAACTATCCAAACAAATTCAAAAGTAACAGCAGTGTACATGGCTACAACACTAGGAGAAAGCATGATCTTCACGACTCAAGATTAAATCCAACTTTGGCTCAGAAGAGGGTAAATTATGCCGCCACAAAAGTTTTTGATCACTTACCTAATAGCATCAAAAGTCTGACTGATAGCCATATAGCATTTAAAAGGAAATTAAAAGAATTTCTTAATGGCAACTCCTTCTACTCATTAGAATATCTTGTATAGACACCATTTATTAGCCTGACACGTTCCACATCATTACGAAGTGTCGTATTCATGATCTATGGAACAAGTACTAATCTAATCTAAAGCATTGAATTAGCCAATCACATGGATGTGCATGCAAATTCAAGTGGCCTGCCATACATAATTAGTGTTAGTTGTTCTCATAGCATAGATGATAGTGCATAAGACTGCTCAGCATCTGGTTCAAGTCCAGTCCTTACTACTGACCCATGTGCAACTTTTGTATCACTCCCTTGTTAGGTTGTAGCAAACCAAAAGAAGAACACATATTGTGACACCGTCTCTAGCATGCAATTTGAAATTGTGAATGTAACAGCCTGATTGGCAAATTCCAGTAATAATTGACTCAGAAACTGTGAAATGTATTGACTTCTGTTCTTAACAATTATTTCTCAGCACGACCTACTCTTCAACACCCTCACAAGCTTTCCAGACTCTTTCTAATCACCCTGTATATTTTCCATCAAAGGAAAAGTAACTTCCTGGCTGATTAAAACTGTGTTCCAGACTGAGACTCGAGCTCGGGATCTTTACCTTTCGCTGGCAAGTGCTCTACCAACTGAGCTACCCAATCATGACTCACGCCCCGTCCTCACAGCTTTACTTCTGCCAGTATCTCGTCTGCTACCTTCCAAACTTAACAGAAGCTCTCCTGCGAACCTTGCAGAACTATCACTCCTGAAAGAAAGGAGGCAGAAGTAAAGCTGTGAGGACAGGGTGTGAGTCATGCTTGGGTAGCTCAGTTGGTAGAGCACTTTCCCGCAAAAGGCAAAGGTCCCAAGTTCGAGTCTCAGTCTGGCACACAGTTTTAATCTGCCAGGAAGTTTCATATCAGTGCACACTCTGCTGCAGAGTGAAAATCTCATTCTGAAAAGTAGTTGTGTGTGAGGACGCAGTTGGTGAGGTGTATAAGGAATAAAATAAGGTACTGGGTTTGGAGTAAAAAGGATATTGGGAAGACACAAATAACTTATTTCAACAAGTCATGACCATCCCCACTCCATTACCACCTGGATCCCCACTTGCCACTGTTAATGGCACCTCTCTGTACACAAACATCCCTCATACCCATGGCTTTCTTGTGACTGAACACTACCTTCCCCAGCATCCTTCTGACTCCAAACCCACTATTTTATTTCTTGTCCACCTATCTGGCTGCCTTGATCCATGGCATTCAAGGAAAGTGTGAGTTGGGTTTCAGACAATCAATTTTAATCATGACGGTAAGCATGGAGAAGGTCATTCTGTTTGAAATATTTCATTGCATTTTAGCTCAGAATATGTTCTAAGGCTCTACAACAAATGAATGTCAATGATATTGGACAGTACTTTTGCGGATCAATTCTGCTACCCTTCTTGTAGAAGGGTGTGACCTGTGCTTTCTTCGAACTGCTACACATGCTTTTTTGGTCAATATCCATTTGGTAGATTATGGTCAAATGGGAGGTAACTCAGCTGCAAAATCAGTATAGAATCTGATAGGGATTCCATTGGGCTCTGGAACTTTGTTCAATTTTACCAACTTCAGTGGCTGCTCAAAGCCACTGACGCACCTTCACAGTGGCATGAGAATTAAATTGCGCTAATAACCCTGGATATCCCTCTTGAAAATAGCATCTCTGCTTTTGCTTTGCTTTAGAAGTTTCTTTACAGCAACTGTATAAAATGAAGGGTCCTTCCCATCATGAACTGTTCTACTAGCTACATATTAGAGCACTGAAAGTGTGTACCCAATCCACAGGGTGTTCATCTGGCTCTGAGGCATGAGAGATCAGGTGAATAAGTTTTGCTTAGCTTCACAGAAGTTGCTGAAGATGACCAACACTAGCTTCCCTAATAATAATAAAACTGCTTGTGTGGTTTACATAGTCACAAGGAACATATGTGGATGCACATAGGCCTCAAAGATGCAGTACATGTAGGCTTTTTGTACCTAGAAGAACAGTTCATCCTGCACGGTATACAGCTGCTACAAAGGAACTTCTAAAGAAACAAAGACTGCAGCATAATAGGTGTGAAGCAAAGTATAGAGCTGTATAGAGATGTTTGGCTGTCAAGGGAGCATTCCATGAGACCTTCAACAACTTCCATACTGAAATACTCTCTTACAAGAATCAAAGAAATTCTGCTCATATATAAAGGTTTTAGAGGTACAAAAGCTACTGTCAAGACAGGTACTGAAACAGATAGTAGCAAAGCAAAAGCAGAAAAACTGAAGTGGTCATTCATAGGTCCACTGGAGCTCGTGCAAGGCACCATGATGGCCAAGGATTATCTTACATTCAAAAAATGGCTCTGAGCACTATGGGACTCAACTGCTGAGGTCATCAGTCCCCTAGAACTTAGAACTACTTAAACCTAACTAACCTAAGGACATCACACACATCCATGCCCTAGGCAGGATTTGAACCTGCGACCGTAGCGGTCTCGCGGATCCAGACTGTAGCGCCTAGAACCGCACGGCCACTCTGGCCGGCGATTATCTTACATTGGTTGCAGACCATGACACCCATTTACGATGATCATGTTCCCTGATGACAGTAGAATTTTTCACCATGATAATTCACTATGTCACAAGGCCAGGAGTGTGATGGAGTGCTTCAAGGAACACAGTCGTGAGTTTCAGTTGATGTCCCCCCCCCCCCCCCCCCAACTTGCCTGATCTGAAATGGATCAAAGACACCTGGGTTGTGATAGAATGTGGCATCAGAGCTCATGCCCCCTGCCCTCTCCCATGAATTTATGGGAATTAGGTGACTTGTTTGTGTAATGTAGTGTCAACTGCCTCCAGCAACACACAAAAGCTTCCATGGCATGATGTGTTACTGCTGTTATCTATGCCAAAGGTGGACATACTGGCTATTAGGTAGGTAGGTAGGTGGTCATAATGTTCCACACTGGGTGGAATAGTCTTGTCATGACTGCCTTCCCCAATTTTCAATAATTCTGATGGAATGTCGACTACTCCAGGGACCTTATTTCCTCTTACGTCTTTCAGTGTTCTATCAAATTCTTCTCACAGTATCATATTTCCCATCTCATCTTCACCTGCTTCCTCTTCTTGTTCTCTAACATTGTCATCAAATTTGTTTCTCTTATATGGAGCCCTTATACTCTGATGAGGGAAAAATTTGCAACACCAAAAAATAATTCATTTAGAATAATGAAATTTCAAAAATGCATTTGACTATGTAACATTTGTACATAATTAATATTGTAAGATCATAGGTTAATGTAATTGCAACATAATTCACTGTATATGTGAAATGCTAGTAATGACCAGAATGTTGAATGCAAGCATGCAAACATGCATACATGTGTTTTTCAGGTACTGGATGTCAGGTTTTGGGATAAAGTTCCATGCTTGTTGCATCTGATCGGTCAATACAGGGATGATTAATGCTGTTTGCAGATGATGCTGGAGTTGTCATCTGATGATGTCCCATATGTCCTCAACTGGAAACAGATCTGGTGATCGAGAAGCCCAAGGCATGTTGACACTCTTGACACTCTGTAGAACATGTTGAGCTACAACAGAGGTATGTGGGCGTGCATTATAAAACACCCCCTGGAATATGTTCATGAATTGCAGTACAACAGGCCTAACCATCAGACTAACACACAAATTTCCATGTCATGTTGTGTGAGATAACCGCGAGACTGCTCCTGCTGTCATACAAACTTGTACCCAAGGCTATAACTCCGGGTGTAGGTCCAGTGTGTCTAGCATGCAGACAGGTTGGTTGCAAGCCATCACTGGCATTGAAGTAGAAACATCTTTCATCAGAAAACACAATAGACCTCACAACAGATCCCCACCCTGCCCTCCAATGAGCTCTCGCTTGACATCACTGAAGTAGCTAATGCTGGTGACTCTACAGGGTGTCTGGCTTGGAGCCGTCATTGAAGTAACCAATTTGTAACAGTTTATTGTATCACTGTGGTACCAAGCACTGCTCAAATTGTTGCTGCAGATGCAGTAAGATGTGCCAGAGCCATACACTGGACATAGTGGTCTTCCGTCTCAGGAGTGCCATGTGGCCATCCAAACCCCGGTCTTCTTTCAACTGTACACTCCTGTGACCACCGCTGCCAACAATCATGTACAGTGGCTACATTCCTGCCAAGTCTTTCTGGAATACTGCAAAAGGAAAATCCAGTTTTGCACAGCTATATTACACATCCTAGATCAAACTCAGTGAGTTACTTATAAAGGCATTTTTGTTGCCTTACAGGCATTCTTGACTAACATCAAATCATAATGTCTAATCTCAAAGTTAATTAATGTTCATTACTGTTACAGTGTGTATTTAAGGCATACCTGATTTGCATCTTCATAGTGGTGCTACTAATGCCACTCTTATTCAGCTGGTGTAAAATTTTAATAGACATCATGTTTCAGATGTCAAAACACTCCTACCAACTTTCATTTGCATTGCACAACTTCTTCTTGGTGCTGCAATTTTTTTCCATCAATGTATGTATTCCTTCCACTTTTCAACTGTGCTGTTTTTGCTTGGTACTGGCTTGCCATCTGAGCTCTTGATAGTTATACATTTCCTTCTCTTTTCTCCAAAGGTCTCTTTAATTTTTTCTATAGGCATCATCTATTATTGCTCTAGTTGTGCATACTTCTACAACCTTACTTTTGTCCTCCAGTCATTCCTGCTTAGCCATTTTGCACTTACTGTCAATATTGTTTTTTAGACTTCTGTATCCCCTTCCACCCATTTCATTTGCTTAATTTTTCTATTTTCTCTTTTCATCTGACAAATTCAGTATCTCCTTAGTTATCCAGGGCTTTCTACTAGGTCTTGTCTTTTATCTGTTTGACCCTCTTTTGCCTTCCCTGTTTAATCTCTCAAAGTGACCCATTCATCTTCTACTGTATTCCTTTCCCCTGTTTAAGTCCAACATTCCCTAATGTTCCCTATGAAGCTCTCAGCAACCTCTGATTCCTTCAATTTAACCAGGTCCCATCTCTTTAATATCCTACGGTTCTGCTGTCTCCAGTTCATAACCAATAAATTATGGTGAATGTTCACATCTGCCCCTGAGGATGACGTACAGTTTCAGATCTGGTTTTGAAATATCAGTCTTATATAGTTAGTTTGAAACCTTTCAGTGTCCCAAGGTCTCTTCCATGCACATCTGCCATGATTCTTTAACCAAGTGTTAGTGATGATTAAATTATAATGTGTATATGCAAACTGAAGTGATGAAAGAAAATTTGTATCAAGGCTGAGATTTGAACCCAAGTCTACTGTTCATAGACAGATGTGCCACCATGATGCCACCATGTCACAGCAGTTTAGCACAACTGTATGCTTACCCTAGCATGTCACCCTTCTCAATCCAAATTCCCATTCCTGCCTCATCCCACTTGGTATTCCCCTAAAGTTGAACAGCATTGCAGAGATTCTCCAACATGTATTAGAATAGCACCTCAGTGTCATACAAAACAGGGGATCCTGCCTGAAACACAGGCATAGGTGGTTTATTCAGATGGAACTATATGGCTCCAGATACCTTTACAAGTTGCTTTGGGTTCAGTCTGGATATATACATCATAGATGTTTGAGACTTGAAAAGGTCTCTGGAACCATGTAGTTTCATTTGATTAAAGCACTTATGCCTGGGTTCAGGCAGGACCCCCATTTCGTTGGATACTGAGGTGCTATTCCAATACAGATTGGAGAGCCTCTGCAATGCTATTCAAGTTTAGCAGAAATACCAAGTCGGCTGGGGTATGAAAGGAAATTTTGATTGAAGAGTGACGCATGCTAGAGCAGACTGTGGTGTTGTGCTAAGCCACCTTTCCAGGGGGCACAGTGGCTGCACATCTGCCTAGTGAGCAGGAGATCCAGGTTCGAATCCAAGCCTTGGCACAAATTTTCATTCATCAGTTCAGTCTGCATATATACATAATAGATGTTTGAGACATGGAAAGGTCTCTGGAACCATATAGTTTTATTTGATTAATTATAATCTCTGTAAAATTTGACCAGGTGGCTTCTTTCATTTCTTTCCCATAGTCCACGTTTTCCTACTATTTTTCCTTCTCTTCCTTTTCCAACTACCAAATTACAAACACCCATCACAATTAAATTTTCATATCCTTTAACTATTTGAATAATATCCTTTACACTCATCACACATTGTTTCAAACTCTTCATCATCTGTGGACCTCGTTGGCATATATACATGAACTACTGTGATGGAAATTGGCTTCATGTCTATTTTGGCTATGATGCTGTGTTCACTATGTTTTTATAGTAGCTTACCTACATTTCTATTTTCTTATTGTTTATTTGGCCTACTCTTGCATTACCCCTATTGGCTTTTGTGTAGATATGTTTCAATGACTGTGGGCCTGGAATGAAGATGAGAACACATCTGTCTCATGGTGATAAGAGAATTAATATATGAGGTGTGTTCAGAAAGTAACGTGACTTTATATTTTTATGAAAGAATATTTATTTATGCATCAATATTCATGTCGTCCTCTTCAAAATAATCCACCTCACTTACAATACACTTGTACCAACGCTTCTTACAATTCTTGAAGTGCTTCTCATAAGCCTTGAGTATTTCCAGCGATGCAGTTTTTGTTTCCTCAATCGTTGAAAATTTTCGTCCTTTCATAAGTTTTGGGAACAGGAAAAAGTCATAGGGGGCTGAATTTGGTGAATATGGTGGCTGAGGCATGATTGTCATGTTGTTTTTGGCCAAAAAATCTCTCACAAGCAAAAAAAGAAAAAAGAAAAAAAAAGCAGCTGTACTTCTGACATTAATCTAAGTAAAGTAAATGTCTCTAAGTATATGTGGGTTTCATTTCTGACCTACATAATTGGTGGTCCCAAAAACAAGACTGGTTTAAGTTGCAACAACATTTTTTTTTTTTTTTCAGATGACATCCATTAAACATGGAAGGTGCAAGTAATTTTTTACAATCCACTGGTGATGAGATCCTGCAGCTGCAAAAAGAGATTGAAGTTTCAGAACAGTCGATGCTGAGAGATGACAGTAAGATGGACACGGCAAGATCATAAGTGATAACTACAGTGCCATAAGCGCAAACATGAACCGAAAGTTTTCCACATGCAATTTTGTTCATGCCAACTGCGCTGTGCCTACAACTGCGGGCACCTCCCTTTATGCCCTCAGAACCAGACACATGGTTTGTGATTTTGAAAAGCATTTTTGCACAGAAACAGTTCACAGAGGACCGTGAACAATTTACACTGGCAATTAGGAATTTGGACCAGAGAGCGATGACAATAGTTTCCAATATGATTCTAGACCCACCCCATCAACAAGCATTCTACAAGCATTCTACATCCTGAAGACTTTGCTAATCACTTGCTGCACGAAGCTACCCAAGCAGAGGCTTTCACAAGTGCTTTATCAGGAGAAATGTGGGGACAGACTCATCAGAATTTTGGAGATATTTGCAAGCTATAGCGGACTGTAGTGTATTATCTAATGAGTTGCTGCTTCATATCTGGTGACAACAGATTCCGTCTCAAGGACAGTTGACATTAATAGCGTATGAAGGACAACCATTGGATAAATTCCTGCAAGTAGCTGATAGAGCATATGCCACATTGGAATCAACCACTGAGACATGTGTAACAGCGACAAATATGAGCATCACAACAGAAGGTGACAAACATGCATCGCAGTTTTTGGTGGTGCTGGTGCTGAGTTGTGGCACTGCATCTTGTCGACAACCACTGAACATCAATGGGGAACTTTGAGGGTTATGGACCACAAAGGGGCAATTTGTCAAGCAGTTAAAGAACTTGAAGTTGCAGATGGATGCCGATAAGAGGACACAGTCACATTGTTCATCCAATCTACAGCCATCAGACACCACTCAAGGTCAAACTACTGCTGATGGTATTTGCTGGTACCACAGATGGTTCGGCGCCCGTACTAAAAAGTGCATGAAACCATTTAAATACCCAGATGGCAAGGGCAGTTTGAGTTAGGCCCCACAGGCTGTGACACTCACAAACGACGACGCCTATATAAGAAGAGTCAAATTGCAGTAACTCACATATGGACACACAGCAAAGGTAAGGCCCATGATGGCATGCTTACTACTTTTCTGATGAGTCATGGTATGGCATCACGTTGACTGCATGTGATTGATGAGATTTCAGGCTTAAGATTTTTAATAGACACTGGTTCAGAGGACAGCACCCTTCCAGTCTTGGGCACAGTTGTTAGCATAAAAACATATGTGCACAAAGATATGATGATACACATTAGTTTCCCTATTCCATACAACTGGAAAAAATGAAATGAGCATGTGGCATTGTTGGCTGGGGAAGTTTGGCTGTAGAGTGCAAGTGTTATTTCAGTCGACACCATATTGGGCGACTTGCATGCCAATGATGAGGATGAAATGGTGATGAGGGCAACACAACACCCAGTCCACATGCAGAGGAAAATCTCCAACCTGGCCAGGAATCAAACCTGGGCCCACTGCATGAGAGACAAGCATGTAACTGCTCAGCTAAGCAGGCAGACCATACAATTGGTGTTTCGTGGTGACAAACATTATGCAACCTGTATTAGGTGCTGATTTTCTGTCACACTTTGCGCTGGCTGTAGGCTTGGCAAATGTCTGCCTTATAAGTGGGACACAATAAGCAACTTAAACGATTTTTAGGCATGGTAAATTTTTACTGCCATTACTTGCTGGGAACAGCTGCCACCCAGGCACCACTAACAAACACGCTTGTGAGTAAGAATGCCAAGGGCAAGAGCCCATTACAATGGACACCAGAAATGAGTAATGCTTTCACCTGGTTACAAACCAGACTTGAAGATGCAGTGTTGCTGGCCCATCCTGTCCTGGATGCACAATTGAATATTGTGGTCAACGCCAGCAGGTCACAATTAGAGCAGAGAGTGTGAGACATTTTCGGCCTTACGTTGAAGCCTGACCAGTGGCAATTTTCACAGATCGTAAACATAACATGTCAGCATTCCATAACATCAGTGATAAATGTTCACCATGGCAATTCCAACACATAGAGTTCATCAGTCAATTCACTATGGACATATGGCACATTAGTGGTGCAAAAAACATAGTCACCAATTATTTTTCTTGAGTATGCAGCTTGGTGAGCATCTTAAATTATGGTGACCTCACCACAGCAGAAGAGAGAGATCAAGAGTTGCAAGACTCACTAACAGATTGATACACAGGATTGGAGATGGCACAGATAGAAGTGCCAGGAAGCAAGACCAAAATATGGTGTGATGTATCACAACAGAGACCATGGCCCTACATTACGCAGCGATTCTGCAAAGTGGCTTTGGACAGTGTCCACAACCTAGCACACCCAGGTGCAAACACCACTATCAAGTTGCTAACCGAGTGGTTTTGTGTGACCGTCAATTAAAAAGGATGTCAGGAATTGGAGTTGTTAATGCCTTCAAGTAAAGTAAAGTAAAGTAGGATGACATTTTCATGCAGAAGTTGGAAATTTTGCAGATTCACCAGCAAGGTTTGGTCACATTCACCTCGACATAGTGGGCCCACTTCCACACTCAGAGGGTTATATATACTTGTTCACAGCAGTAGACAGATGCACAAGATGGGCAGAGGCTATACCAGTGACAGATATAGCAGCCGAGACAATAGCAAAGGCATTTATTGGACATTGTTTATCATGTTTTGGATGACCCCTACATGTTACAATGGATCAGGATCAACAATTTAAGTCTAATCTGTTCAATGAACTGGCTAGACTGTGTGGATTCCAGCGCCATCCCACAATCATTTATCACACAGCAAGCAATGGGATAGTGGAAAGGTGGCAAAGAACCCAGATTTCTTGCTTATTGGGAATGGTAGCATTAACCAATCACACCTCCAGAACAGACCCAAACTTCCATACGTCATGGCATCCACAACCTTATGCTAGCACATTCCAAGATTCCCACACAGGGACAGAAATATTTTATCATCACTTTAATTTGTTGAGGCATGGGAACACCATTTATGGTTCCAATGTCTATGTTTATACATGCATGCATGTCTGAAGAAATAAACATTGTTCTAACAATTGAGTTGGTCCTGGAGGCATGCTCAGATAGCTGAAGTGGTTAAGGCAACTGATCGGAAGAAGCAGGAAATCCTTGTTCATGTCCCAGACTGGCACAGGTTTTCATTTGTCACAAACAGCTGATGTCAATCTGTGTTCATGAAATGTGACTCCATTTTGTAGTATTTACCACAGCTGTAACTGTCAGAACAGCATCTATTTCTTCAGACATGCACACATCTTTGAAGTACATCGTAACGGAATGCAAGTCTGAAGTACATTGTAATGTGAAAATATAGACACTGTATAAACACAGATATGTAACCATCAATGATGTTATACACATAAGTACAATGTGTGTGAGAAAAGTAATGAGACTGATTTCTTTACCATTCAAAGTAGTTCCCTTCAGCAACTATACAGTGGCGGAGTTATTGTTCCTAGTCTTGGTAGCAGCACTGAAAGAACTGAAACTAGGAGGGCCTTTAACATGTCAGTCACATTCTTTTGAATGTTTTCCAGAGACCCAAAAAGATGTACTTTTAAGACCTTTTCAATTTAAGAAAATCGAAAAAGTCACAATTACTCAGAACAGGTGAATAGGGGGACTGAGGAACAACAGAAATGCCTTTTCAGGTCAAAAACTATGTAATGGAAGGCATCTGTGTGACACGGGCACTGTCATGATTCAGCATCCACCTGCCTGCCATATATGGTCTCACTTGATTCACCTTTTTCCTGTGCCTTTCAAGGACATCTTTGTTAAACATTAGGTTGGCAATTTGTCCTGGAGGAACAAATTATTTGTGCATGATACCCCTGTGGTCAAAAAAGCAAACCAGCATTGTTTTGATCTTTGATTTTTCTGGTTGAGGAGATGTCTCAGTGTGCCACTCCCCACTTCGCTGCTTAATCAGGAGTGTACTCAGAAATCCAGGACTTATCATTTGTGATCACATGACTGAACCATTCATGGTCATTGACAGTCCTCTCAAGAAGAGCAATTTTCATGTTTCTTCAGTTGTCCTGCTCAGCTGTGAGGTTTTTCGCCACCATTTTGGCACAGACCTTTCCCCTGTGCAAATATTTGGTCAAAATTTGATGTACAATGAACAGGTCATTTATTATACTTGTTGTTAAATGTCAAACTGATCTCACAGGAGCACACACTCATTTGACATTTTCATTGCTTTTCGAAGATGAAGATCTCCCTGAGTGAGGCTCATCTTCAATGTGTTTTCAGCCTCACAAATATGATTTGTGCTAGTGAAAACTTGTGCTCTTGATAAATAATGTTCTCCATATGCCTGTTTCAACTTTTCAAAGATTGTGCCTGTGGATTATCCATGTTTAACACAAAAGTTGATTGCATAACACTGTTCCAAATTCCACTGTTCCATTTTCATAACACACACACACACACACACACACACACACACACACACACACACACACACACAAAAAATACACAGAACTTCACTCTCAAAAATCAAGTTATGACTGTATGGTGCTGAAACTCAGAGTGAGCATTTGGAAGGCAAGTATACAGAAGTAGAACATCACAGCGTTGCCAGATTGCTCGCAGTGTTGTCAGTCTCATTACTTTACTCACACAACTTGTATAAGTAAATAAATGTGTGAATTGCATGGATTTTGACACTTAGCTGATTTTGCATCCCCTTTTATGCTAGCACACCAAAGATGAGCACTGCAGCTTCAATAGCCTGTGTCCCACAAAAATTATGTGAAATGTCAGAGCACAACAGATGCACATCTGCATGGAGCACTGATCCAATGACCATGTTTGATACACCTTTAACACTTATCTTCATACAGATTATTTTGCATTTTGATCTGTACTAAGCCAACTCGATATCACTGTATTTTTTACAACTGTACACATGACTCCACAATCAGTGTACAGCCTATCTTTATGATATATATATATTCCAACTGGAATTTGGTTTCATCCATTCCCCTTATACTATATGGGCATTGTTAGTGTTTATAAGCAAGACTAGTTCTGGTATCTTTCCAGAAACAATCCTGCAGTGAACTAATGCTAGTGTATTAACATTTTCTTTCTCTTATCTAGCATGACAAACACCACTTTCTTTAATTAATGGTGATTGTATTCTTTCCTGTCTGAGGGAATATATGTTATTGGACATTCTCATACCTAAATTTACTACACTTACAGAGATTAAAAGTTTAACTACTGCAGTGATTGTTTTTAATGGGTACCATAGGTCATATAATTGAACAATGGTAAGCAATCCTATGCCATATGGATCCTACTTTCAAAAGTCAAGTTCATTATAATTTGATCAAAAATGTCTCAATATTAAGGTATTACTTAAACACCCATCAATTAAGATTAATTGCAGGGAGAGTACACATGATCTAAACCTGCTTTATAAAGCTAATACCCTGTAGATTTTAAGGAAAAATACTGTCACATATTGCTATGTGATATGTATTCATTTCAGAGCCAGCATATTTTTGCATTTTATGTTGGTGGTCCATTGGGTTGTGTGTGAGGAGAGAAAAGCTTCTCATCAGGCTGGCATAGCAAACTGTGCTCCATTGTGGGTAGTCAATACTTCGCATCAGGCTGAACACCTCACACCATTGCCTTTTATGTATCGGCAAGCAGTGCCAAGGTGGGCAGCAATTACACACTAAACTTGAAACCAAATGGAGGTATATGAGTATAATAATCTGGCTTCTCTGAGTGTGCTGCTTACTGCTGGGTGTCCCAGCATCTGTAGAAGCATTGGAGTGGTGCCTCTGTTCCCACTCCAAAAATTTGATTCAGCCAATGAGTTTACATTGGTTCACATAGCAGAGGGTGCAGATGAAATGACGAACAGAAAATAACTCACATTTAATCCAGTACAAACTTTGTGAAGGTTAAATGTGCTTCATGTATGCAGAAAGGGGAAGTTTGTGTCCTTTTTTCCAATTTTTTTTTTTATTTTTGTGGCATTTCTCAGCGGTCACACCGGTAATAGTACACAGTCAGCTCATCCACCTATAATTTTTGAGAGACTGCAAGTTGGGCAGGAAGATGGAATATTATGGAAGTTAAGGATGAAGGTCTGAGTCATACAGTCAGAGGTCAACAGAGACATATGTGGCTGTTTTGCAGCACTCTGCTAACTTGGAGTAGAGATAATTTTGTCATAAGAGCAATTCATAATCTGATCAGTTTACTTCTCGTATGTTTTGTATGTTGAGCCACCCTTCTCTCTAATGGCGAATAAACAATCAGAAAAATGAAGTTCAATGCAAGTACATGTTTTTAAATTATCAGGTGCTCAGTACTTCTTTCTTGCTGGTCTTTCATGAATTTCTTGCTTGTAAAGTATTTTGGCTCACTGTAAGCAACAATGATAGTGTATGCTGTGCTCAGGCTAAACGATGCAATTTAGAAACTGCTTCTATCTCTTCCTTCATCATCAGCTGTTTCATTTTCTTCATATCATATAAATTTCCACAAGATTGAAAAAATAAAACTTCCACTTAAACTCACTACTCCATAACGGAGCATCTGATTACATATATCAACAGGTACAAAGATACATGAAGCTGCTGCTCAGCACTCATAAAATACATCAGTCTTCTACATTCAAAGAGTTTCTTCTATAAAATACTTCTTGCTGAATGTTTTCAGAGTAAATCATACAAACAGGAATAATGACAATAATTTGAAATTATAATTAATATTTTCTAGTTCAACTGGGAACACATCTACCGGTAGTGTCATTTTCATATTTTAGTTCTATTTATGAAAAAAATATATGAGTAAATTGGGTTTTTATCTGCAATTTTGATTTTGTTGGGTTGGGTCATGAATTTAATGTATCATATTCTACAATATGAGGGAGAGATAGGAGAACTGACCAGTTCCATTACAATGTGCAACTTAAGTTGCTGATTTAACTTCAATTTGAATTTGGGTTCTTTACTCTTACATCAGTGAGCCATACAGATAATTATGTCTTGGTTCTATAGCCTCCATGCAGTCTTCTTTCCATAGTCTTCTTCCCACAGTGTTAGTCTCACCCATTTTGTTAACCTAATTTGAGGTTCAATTGGTTTTATTTCAATGTTAACCTTTACCTAATATTTGGATCATTTACAAGAAAATAATATTCTGCCAAAGGCAGATTACTTGTTATTAACTTCTGCATCAATTAAAAGTAGCAATTCAAATTCAGTTAAAGGCAAATAAACCTTTGACTGATCTTCTTCAAATTTAGAGTAAATAAAGATTTTGTTAAAATCAGACTTGACTTCCATTACAAGTTCCTTAACTTGTCCCATATCTCGCCTGGTTAGGTATTATAAAGATAACCTGGTATACTATCAAGCTGTGCTTTGTTGTGTAGATATTGTCCTATGCATACAGTGGCCCTATCACGTGAGAGGACACTGCTGTTTCACTAGCAGGAGTAAAAGCAGCTTGACCACATATGCTCCACCATGTAGTCAGAGACTTTAGTTTAAGATGAACCCCAATAATATTGTTAATAACTATCTCACTTCATGGACCAATGAACCCATATTACAGATAACATGTCAACATCCCTATTAAGGTGTGTTTAAAAGGTATCCCAGTACCTCTTACCTACCTGATTAATAGCAGCATTAGAGAAAAAATGTAAATTCTAAAAATGATTGTTGTGAAACCAGTGTATAAGAAGAACAGTAAGAAGGATGTCCTTAACTGTAGACCAATATCATTAATTCCCACCTTTATTAAGATACTCAAAAGTATTACCATGTCACAGCTAAGAGAATTTCTTTTATAGAACACAAACTGCTTGGAGACTCTCAACATGGCTTCAGAAAAGAGCTAAGCACAACCACAGCAGTTACACAGTTTAGAATGAAGTTTACCGCCTGTTGGATGAGAGGATTTTTTCAGACCCTACAAAAGCTTTCGACACAGTAAACCACAGGTCAGTTCTAAAACAAACTGATGTCATATCACATCAGGAATCCATTGCTGCATCTTCTAGCCACATACATATTGAATCATAAGAAATCCACTAAACTGACATACATATTATATGCTGCAATTATGAGCCTCCAATCCACCAGTAAAACAATAATAGATTATGTACCTTAGAGCTCAATTGTTGGTCCCTTTCTCTTTCTCGTATATAAACGGTGAACATTAATAAAACCAACAAACTGCAGGGATGTGTTCCTGTAAGGAAATGGAGGAAAAAAGATCCAATGAACATGTGTCTCAAATGCACCATTGCCATGGTAAATGCTGCTAACAAACTGAAGTTTCTCTGACCATATGCCATGTGTTCCTTGTCTTTTGCAGGCTGTGAGATTCACACACCATACTGTAAGCAGCAGAATTGTCCAGCATTCATGTCAGGAAGAAGCCAAGTTGGTGTTTGTATATGGCCAAGCACATGGAAATGGTTGTGATGCAGCACAGCTATACAAAAACAACTACCCTCGCAGACACCAACCACGTCACACAACATTTCAAGTGCTTTTTGGATGTTTGTATGATCATGGGTCCTTTCAGACAGACAAATATGCATGGAGGCAGCAGACCAATTTGGAGGCCAGGTTCTGCCTCTCTACATCTACATCTACATCTACATGACTACTCTGCAATTCACATTTAAGTGCTTGGCAGAGGGTTCGTCAAACCACAATCATACTATCTCTCTACCATTCCACTCCCGAACAGCGCGCGGGAAAAACGAACACCTAAACCTTTCTGTTCGAGCTCTGATTTCTCTTATTTTATTTTCATGATCATTCCTACCTATGTAGGTTGGGCTCAACAAAATATTTTCACATTCGGAAGAGAAAGTTGGTGACTGAAATTTCCTAAATAGATCTCGCCGCGACGAAAAACGTCTTTGCTGTAATGACTTCCATCCCAATTCATGTATCATATCTGCCACACTCTCTCCCCTACTACGTGATAATTCAAAATGAGCTGCCCTTTTTTGCACCCTTTCGATGTCCTCCGTCAATCCCACCTGGTAAGGATCCCACACCATGCAGCAATATTCTAACAGAGGACGAACAAGTGTAGTGTAAGCTGTCTCTTTAGTGGACTTGTTGCATCTTCTAAGTGTCCTGCCAATGAAACGCAACCTTTGGCTCACCTTCCCCACAATATTATCTATGTGGTCTTCCCAACTGAAGTTCGTAATTTTAACACCCAGGTACTTAGTTGAATTGACAGCCTTGAGAATTGTACTATTTATCGAGTAATCGAATTCCAACGGATTTCTTTTGGAACTCATGTGGATCACCTCACACTTTTCGTTATTTAGCGTCAACTGCCACCTGCCACACCATACAGCAATCTTTTCTAAATCGCTTTGCAACTGATACTGGTCTTCAGATGACCTTACTAGATGGTAAATTACAGCATCATCTGCGAACAACCTAAGAGAACTGCTCAGATTGTCATCCAGGTCATTTATATAGATTAGGAACAGCAGAGGTCCCAGGACGCTTCCCTGGGGAACACCTGATATCACTTCAGTTTTACTTGATGATTTGCCATCTATTACTACGAACTGCAACCTTCCTGACAGGAAATCACGAATCCAGTCGCACAACTGAGACGATACCCCATAGGCCCGCAGCTTGATTAGAAGTCGCTTGTGAGGAATGGTGTCAAAAGCTTTCCACAAATCTAGAAATACGGAATCAACTTGAGATCCCCTGTCTATAGCGGCCATTACTTTGTGTGAATAAAGAGCTAGCTGCATTGCACAGGAACAATGTTTTCTGAAACCATACTGATTACGTATCAATAGATCATTCCCTTCGAGGTGATTCATCATGTTTGAATACAGTATATGTTCCAAAACCTTACTGCAAACCGACGTCAATGATATAGGTCTGGAGTTAGATGGATTACTCCTACTACCCTTCTTAAACACTGGTGCGACCTGCGCAATTTTCCAATCTGTAGGTACAGATCTATCGGTGAGCGAGCGGTTGTATATGAGTGCTAAGTAGGGAGCTATTGTATCAGCGTAATCTGAAAGGAACCTAATCGGTATACAATCTGGACCTGAAGACTTGCCCGTATCAAGTGATTTGAGTTGCTTCGCAACCCCTAAGGTATCTACTTCTAAGAAACTCATGCTAGCAGCTGTTCATGTTTCAAATTCTGGAATATTCCATTCATCTTCCCTGGTGAAGGAATTTTGGAAAACTGCGTTCAATAACTCCGCTTTAGCGGCAAAGTCGTCAGTAACAGTACCATCGGCACTGTGCAGCGAAGGTATTGACTGCGTCTTGCCGCTTGTGTACTTTACATACGACCAGAATTTCTTCAGATTTTCTACCAAATTTTGAGACAATGTTTCGTTGTGGAACCTATTAAAGGCATCTCGCATTGAAGTCCGTGTCAAATTTCACGCGTCTGTAAATTTTAGCCAATCTTCAGGATTTCGCGTTCTTCTGAACTTCGCATGCTTTTTCCATTGCCTCTGCAAGAGAGTTTGGACCTGTATTGTGTACCACGGGGGATCAGTTCCATCTCTTACCAATTTATGAGGTATGAATCTCTCAATTGCTGTTGCTACTATATCTTTGAATTTGAGCCACATCTCGTCTACATTTGCATAGTCAGTTCGGAAGGAATGGAGATTGTCTCTTAGGAAGGCTTCTAGTGACACTTTATCCGCTTTTTTAAATAAAATTATTTTGCATTTGTTTCTGGTGGATTTGGAAGAAACAGTATTGAGCCTAGCTACAACGACCTTGTGATCACTAATCCCTGTATCAGTCATGATGCTCTCTATCAGTTCTGGATTGTTTGTGGCTAAGAGGTCAAGTGTGTTTTCGCAACCATTTACAATTCGCGTGCGTTCATGGACTAACTGCTCGAAATAATTTTCGGAGAAAGCATTTAGGACAATCTTGGAAGATGTTTTCTGCCTACCACCGGTTTCCCTCTGCCTGGCTGCACACGAATACTATTTCAGCTTGTTCCTTACATGAATACCAGACCATTCTGCTGCTTACAGTATGCTGTATCAATCATACAACCTGCATCACACAAGAACACACAGCATGCGGTCAGAGGATCTTCCATTCATCAGCGCCATCTACTGTGGCAACGATGCATTTCAACCCTATTCTGTGGTTGGGAATGTGAGGAGTGGGAATCTTTTGCTACTAGTGGAGTAACAGAAGTACTGAAATACAGTACTTAAGTGGTCAGGGACTCAATCTGAATGTGTCAAATCTCAATTACTGGTATGTAAAACTGGCAGTTCTCGGCACACCAATGCAAATAAAGTAATGTAAAATCTCAACAAGAGAATTTGGCAGCTGACAATTCTGGGGTTTCTACAATGATGAACATTTGCAGTGGACAAAACAAATTAATTTTGTATGTGAAAAAGTCAGTAGTGGTTCATGTCTCCTTGGGATAGGCCACAGAGGATCATGTCACGAAATGTTTGTGCAGCACAAATACCTAACAGCATAATTCTTTACACACATTTAAATTAGTACATTTCTTATGAGTCAACCAGTGGAAGTTATTAAGTGCAGTGATGTACTGGTTCACAATACAACGACAAAATGTAACATTTCTGGAAAGGAACCACATTAAAAATGACAAATCAAAGTCTGTATATCAGTGATCTGATTTTATTTAAGCAACTACCAAATTCTCCAGGAATGGTTTTAACACAAAATTAAAATCTTTTTTGGTAGATAAATGTTCATATTCATTCAATGAATTTTAAGGTACTGCTTGTGATGCGAATCAGTAGCTTATCAGCTACAAAATAATAAATGTATAAAATAGATACAAGAGGTTACAGTTGTAGCATGTAACATATTTTGTAAGTATAATTATCATCATACTGTTATTTCTGATGTTTGCAAGAGGGAGAACTGTACTGGATCCATGAAAAGAAAATGTAAATAAATAAAAAATAAATAAATAATCTTAAATTTGAGATACTTTTGGTTGAACTGTTCAACAATATAGCTATATTTAACAGAGATAAAAATATGAAACAAAAATCTGCCAAAGCTGGTAGCCATCAATACAGAAAAGTGTGGCAAATCTGAACTTTGTTTACTGGGATTTGATAGTATCTGATCAGAAGATAAGTGGTGAAAACCTGGAGCATATAACAGTATTTAAATATGAGCTGCTGAAAAGTAATGTTTCCAAAATTTTTATGAGAAAAATCTTAAAGCATTTTAAATAAACAAATGTTGTTCACACATTATGTCTTTATTAGTCATGTATACACATTTATTTCTCGATACAGTCTCCTTGGTGACAAACATGTTTATCGAAACCCGAGACCAGTTTGTTGGTACCATCACTATACAATGTTTGACTTTATTGACAGAGCCACAACCTCACCATTGCTTCTACTGCTTCATCACTATCAAAGTGTAGTCCTTGAAGGCATTCTTTAACTTTTGGAAACAGGTGACAAATAGACAGTGCCAAGTTGAGATTGTATGGAGAATGATTGACAACAGTAAACCCAAGGTATCAGATTGTTGCAGATGTCATAGCACTTGTGAGTGGCCTGGCATTGTCATGTTGAAGGAGACAGTGCCCCATGTGTGGACAATCTCTTCGAATTTGAAACTCGATTACAGCATACTGTTTCTCACATGCCAACATAGTTATGTAACACACCACCACGTTACATGCTGCAATTTGGAGCCATCTAGTGGCAGAGGGCTGCAAATATGTAGACATGAAGAATAAAACTGTAGAATGTTAATAACATTTGTTTTGTTGAAAAAGCTTTAAGAGTTTTACATTAAAAATTCAGCGAAATTACTTTTCAGCACTCCCTCATGTTTACAGATAATAGTAGGAAGCAACACAAAATGTGGCAAACATGTAAAATCTATCACAGATATGATTAATGAAAAATTTCAGATTCATTAGAAGTATTTCGGAAAGTGTAATGTATATGCAAGAAAATTAGGTGCAGCACATTTGTGCAACTTATTCTAGATTTGGCCTACTGTTCCACAGTGCTGGACTTCTTATTATGTAGTCATTACAATGGACATTGAATGAATTCAGACTTCATTAACTGAAATGGATATCTTTGAAAGAAAGATGATGTTTTTCTGGTGAAATATTGTTGGAAAAATATAGAGAATTGGTATTTAAGCAAGAATATGTGACAGTTTTGCTGCTACCATCATATAACTCTCATAAGGCCCGTGAGAATAAGATACCGATATATGGGGCTATGCTTGCTCTTATGAGACTACTTTGGCCCACAATGGGAGAAAAGTTATTGATTTTCATTGCCTACAAATGCATCCACATTTGCACACAATACCTATCCTAAATCATAGGTGGCAGCACTAGCAAGCACCTGGGATATTTGAAATGCTTCCAAAAGCAGCCACCAGAGTGCAGTACTAATTTTTTCATACAAAAGGAAGAGAGATGATTTTTGCTGTCTCCCTATTTTGTGTTGTAGACTAACTGACATAAATGGGTAAAATCTGGTAAATTGACTATGAACTACCACAACCATTTGCTTTTATGCTCTGAAGGTAAGATTATTTGTTGTCAATCTTGAACTGGTTAGACTGTGAGCTGGTCTGTGCCAAAATTTGGGCTACTTTGTGCTGAGCCAAAGTAGCCCCTGGCAAATCAGCAGTAGGTTCAACTTAGCTTAGCAGGTCTATTTATTTGGTTTTTTCCCAATTAAATAAATGGTTCACTTATGTAAAAGAAAAACTGGGATGAGAAGTTATGCCAGTTATACAGGAGAAGATCTAGAAAAGTGTTTAGAAGAAATTAGGTCACGCCAAAACAGAAAGAGAGTTGCTTCAAATCTCTATGGAATTCCTAAAAGCATGGTCATCCAACAGTATTTAGAATAAGAGAAAATGTTTGTAAATCACATAGTTAAAATGGCAAAATTTGGCCTCCCAGTTGCTCACACATAACTTAGATCTGCAATTAAAGTTTATTTAGACAAGAAAGATGCTGTTTCAAGTGCTTCATAGATAATCTACCTGGCTATGAACTTATTAAATCATTCCTTAAAAGGCAAAATAAACTAATCACACAATTTTCTAGCAAAATCAAACATGTGAGAGTAGCAGCTGACAAAAAAGAAATGAGTGGAAAACGCCAACTGAGAAAAAGAGACACACAAAATTAAATGTCTCTCAAGGGAAGAGTATATGTCTGATAGACTTGAAAGATTCATCTGTATCTTCAAGTATCACCACTTCTGTCTCAAGTGACGATAGTTCTGTTCCCAAAAGGAAGGCCCAGGAAAATAGTACAGACTTTTGAGTCCACAGACTTGGAAACTGATGTTGACAACTTGAGTATTCAAGATTCATCATCAGAGTTGGGATTCTCTGAAGATGAGCTCAGTGAGCAGCAAGAGCCTATGGCTGTGGGACTACTTCAGAATCAGGAGCTATCCACCAGTCTGAATATAGGTAGTTTTGTAACTGTTACATGAAACAAACAGGAATTCCCTGGAGTAATCATAAGGATGGACTCAGTGCAAGGCCCCACTATAGACTGTATGGAGAAATCTAAAAAAATGCTGGAAATGACCTCAGAAGAAAGATGTAATGACACACCGCTGGCCATCCATTGTAAGAAAAGTATCTTGACTGAAACTACTTTCCAAGATGGCATATTTTCAAATGACAGAGAGTGTTCCTGTTCTTTTGTTTAAGTATTTTCATTCATTTCATTAACTTTTATGAATCTTGTCTGTTGTATACACAGTAAACTGTGTCCATCTTTGTATGAATTTCTTCAGTTTAGTGTGTTCTTATAAATAAACACAAATACCTAAAATCAAGGCAATGTTTTGCTGTTAAGTCACCATAATTCCTTATTATCAGAGGTATCTTTAGCCCAAAATAATTAAAACAGCAATTACTTGGAAACAAAAGTTTCTGGGACATGTAGCCCCAGTTTTGTACAACACTGGTCCACATTTTGAAAAGGTAAAATCTTGTACCCAAAAGTCCTGTAACAGTCCCTACCATGGTGTAAGTTCTGACAAGTGACCTATTAACCAGAAAAGAACGTGTGTGAAATTGTTCTACATCTACATAGACACTCTGCAAGCCACCCAACAGTGTGTGGTGGAGTCATTTCCTTTCCTCTTCTACTTACAAATAGAGCAAGGGAGAAATGAATGTCTATATGCCCCCATATGAGCCCTAATTTCTCATATCGTATCTTCATGGTCCTTACGTACTACTATTTTGGCTGCAGTATAATCGTTCAGCAGTCAGCTTCAAATGCCGGTTCTCTAAATTTTCTCAACATTGTTTTTCAAAAAGAAAGTCTCCTTCGCTCCAGGGATTCCCTTTTGAGTTCCCAAAGTATCTCCATAATACTTATGAGTTGTTCAAACCTACTGGTAAAAAAATCTAGCAGCCCGGCTCTGAATTGCTTCAATGTCTTCCTTCAATCTGACCTGGTATGGATCCCAAACTCTCGAGCAATACTTAAGAATAGGTCACACCAGCATCCTATATGTGGTGTCCTTCACAGATGAGCCACTCTTTCCCAAAATTCACTCAATAAAGCGAAATTGACCATTCGCCTTCCTTACCACAGTTCTCATAGTTTCGTTCCATCTCATATTCCTTTGCAACATTACACCCAGATATTTAAATGACTTGATTGTGTCAGGCAGGAAACGTAATACTGCATCCAAACATTACAGAATCATTCAAATAATTAAGAATTAAAAACAAAACTATAAAGAATTGTGCTGAAGTAGCCCCAGTTGATGATAAGGAAGTTTGGGAAACATAGCAAATATCTAAAATTGATACAAAGTGCTCTCTACCACGCACCCTACAATAATTTGGAAGGTACATATGTAGCTGCTGAACAAAATGTACTTCTTGGTGGCCTTTGTAGTCACAAGATACATTTGTGCCTTTGTGCATAAAGATTGTGAAATCCCACAGGGGATTAACTAAGTTTATTACTCTGCAGAAATCTTAATTCATTTTAATAGAATATCTCCAGATGGATAGTGTTACAGTTATATTTATTCTAATTTTAGTTTTTCTTGTATTCCAGTTACTTGTCCAGAACTTCCTTATAATATTTTCCAGAATTAGGATTAACTTCCCAACATGTAATGCAGAACAAGAAAATACAGTAATGTTAGTCAGCTTAAAGCCATACATATTAATTCACATTTTAATTGATATAGCAAATGTTTCCTGAAGTGACTAACCTGCTGCATCTACTTGAAGAACATCATGTTCTTCTACATATTGTACATAAGGCTTCAGCTCATAAACATGTTGTTTGCTGTTAATGTGTTCAACAGCTAACTGGAAGGTTTGTTCTTGCTGACTTTCCTGCCCATGAAACAGAGCACCTGGAAGATAATTAATGTTTCTTTGAGATTGCAAGTAGTACATTTAAATAACAAACACAAACATACAAACAAACACACAAACAAACACACAAACACACACAAGTGCATGCTCACAATGTACATAATGTGCTATTGAACCAATAATCAACTATCAAAACTTTACCCCTGAGATATTTCCATCATTGGGTGCAGAAAGATAAAAGATACTTATCAATCTAGGATGGACTCAGTAAAGGATGAAAATTGGTAATACGTTTGCTGGGTACTGGAATGAGCAAATTACAATTAAAAGTAATAAACTGTGGTTGTCAATACAGTTAAAATAGAAAACAAAATGAAGATATTATCTTCTACATGCAGAAATCAACGGAAGAGAATGCTTTCCTGGTATATGTACCTGGACTGGGAAACAATTGAGAAGGATCATTAGAGTGTGCGAAGTTAACATCACTGTCATCAGAGATTGAGACTATCTCTGCTAGATTATGATGGGGTAGGTATGAATTTGAAGAGAAGAGAAGATTGGATATAAGATAGGCTGTATTTCATTGACATTTTAACATTTTGTATATAACAGCTTTCATCACATAAAGCTTGCATATATGTAGACATTTACGATTAGAATCTGATTAACAGGATATCACATAACACTTGCATATATGTAGACATTTACGATTAGAATCTGATTGACAGGCTCTTTTCCTAAGTTGGAATCACATCACCAATATATGGTTACGTGGATCAAAAAAATCATTGAAATAAATTGTGTCGGCTATATTTATGAGTACTGTAGTATGCAATGTCTAAATGAAAAGCTGCTCTGCCTACCATGGATCTGGCATATTAACATTACACAGAAGGCCATGTTTATTACATTGTAACAGAGACAAAGAATCACCTAGAAATTGGTTTCATACTCATACCTCAACTTTTTCCACCACAATTACCATTCAAGACTATTGTGACTGCACCACAAAACCCCATAAAACTAAAGTTTAATGAAGTCATTCATCTCCATAATGAAAGAGAAATAAAAATGAGATGACTTTCAGATATTCTGTGGTAATGGAATGTCCTTGGTGCAATCGAAATAAAGAGCAAAAATAAAAGCTCGCCAAATAGTTGAGGCAGTGCATCACTAATTGTTACATAAACAAGAGTAACAATGTGTGATTTTAGATTTTCCCAGTGTAGGAAGGCTTTGAATATCTAGCCGAATGACGCTGTCCAGAAGGTGCAAGGTTTCAGCAAACCACATGGACAACCAACAACCAAGAAAGTCCACTGTGGCAGAGCACTGAATCTCCCATGAATAGGTCACCTTCTGTGATTGTATTCGAAAAGAGGCTGTAAAGATACAGCTACATGATGAATTAATAAATAAAGACAATGGTTTTCAGTTAAGAAAGACCTTGGCTCCACCTCTTGCTTTGACCATTCAAAGCACAGTGGCAATCTGTGCGGAAATCCCTTCCTGCCATGGCAAACGAAGAGGAGAGGATGTATCATTGCTGCTACAGTAGAGATCCACATCTGCCGGTGGTAGCAGCAGGACTGAGGACATCAGATTGTGTCCCAGCAATTCACTTCCCCCACCACTGCAGCACAGATGGCCAGCTACAGACTATGGGTGGGGAGGAGGGGACATGAAGGTGGGCCCAACAGAAGACAGTCAGTCATCAGCGATACCTGAAGATGCCAAGACTTTGGCTTGCTGAAATATCGTGCCTTCTGGATAATACCAACTGGCTGAACACTCAAGAAATATTCAAAAGAAGAAAAATGTTAGTAGCTTTCAAATGAATCCTTCTTCAGAACTACAGAGTACACAAGAATAACAATACATGCACCCTCATACACCTGTACAGCTTCATTGTTCCAGCTGACTACACTGTCTCACATTTGCTGCAATTTTTGGAAAACTGACCTCAGTATCCAAGCTTCAAACAAAATACACACTGCCAAGAATCGTAGAAACTTTCCCTTCCCTTCAATGCTGAAAACTAGCCAGTAGAAAAAGAATCCTCTAGTATATCAAAGTACATGGATAAACAGTAAACTATAGGTACTTTTGCTGTATCTGCCAAAAGCAGCATAGGGGCTCATGATGAGATATATCAGATCACATGATCACAAAACAGTGGTGCCCTGTTCTACTGGGTGTTGCTGAGAGTATTGGCCCAATTCTTTCTTGTTCTTACTGATGACAACACCTGGTCCTGGTTTTGTGCATTTGGTTTATACTTTATGTACGCTGTTGTTCTTTCATGTGTTCAATCAACATGACATGCATCACATCACAACAGTGGTGAAGTGACTGTGTAAATCCCTTACAAAATGAGATGGTTGCAAAGACACTAGAACTTCTGAACTCTGAAGTGGAGCAACACCACCAAATGGCCTTGCTTCAGTAACAGCTTCAATAACAACAACAACAGTTTGCAGCTCAAGAAAAGTGTCATCACCAACAGCTTCAACACCAATAATTTGCACTGTTGGCAGCTAAATCCTCTGCAAGTCTTGCGTTTCTACAGTTACCATCATCCAGAATTTCGATCTTCAAAAAATGTTCTTTTTGCATTGGTCATCTCAGGTCATAGTTTTCTTAGAAAAGTAAAATCTCTTACTGATCTCCAGAAGGTGTCATTCTCTTGGATTTTTGAAGTGCTTTAAGAATTTTATAGTCACAAATTAGATATCAGTACAGTGTTTTCCAGTCTATAATTCCACCTTTATCAGAAATCACCATCTGAATTACACCATGACTGGGTGTTAGATCTTAAAGGTTTGGGTCATCATTGCAATTTTGTGTGTGCAAATGAACGATGCACAGAAACATGTGATAAGTCCCTAATCAAAGTCCAACTTATTCATTATCCAACTGATAACGAAGTGTGTACTCAGGTGTTAAAGGTTTTGGATTTATCTTTTGATGAAGTTATCACAATTGTACAGACATTAAAATTGTAAAATGAGACTAAAAAGTTTGTCAAATACTTTATCAAATTTCTGCATTGAGGATAACAGAAAGAGGCAAGTAAATTGCTTGCCCTGTAAGGAATGCGGCTATAGTTAGCAATTAACAACAACAGTAAAAAAAAAAACAGAGTTCACAGAAGTAAATGATCATGGAGAAAAATTGACAAACATCTTCCCCACTGCGATGTTCAGATTCAATATCTTCCTCTGGTGACTTTAATCACAGTTCGGCATTGCATACTTAACAGATTTCATGACTATCTTATCTTTTATGCTTTGTATGGCATCCAAGTCATTAGTGCTCCATAAGGTTCAAAATCTGTTTCTATTGTGAGAAAGACTGTCACATTAAGAGTGTTTATAATTTGCTTATTGCAAGGCCAAGAACCTGTACAAAATTGGAAATCTACAAAAATTGGTAATGATTTACATGCCTTTGATCAAACAGTAGTATTTCAAGTTTCTATAGTACTCAATAATTGGAATACATATATAGCTCCTGGGTCAGCTTCTTAAAAATCATTTTCCAAGTAACTAGCAACATGCAGTGAACACGAGTTATAAATAATAGGAACATTTGAAGTTGCAGTTTGATTTAAGTGTGAAGCTACATGGAGGTACTCAATCATGGAGCAAAATAGACAAACAACTTCCCCACTGCAATGTTCATATTCAGTATCTTCTTATAGTGTCAACCAACATTCCATTCCAAGCAATTGATGAATTATGTACAAAAAATTCACACATTTTTATCTTTGGATTATGCTGTGCGAAAGATATACAGGCCCAGATTCACAACAAGTCAAATGCTGCTCTAAATTTTCTTCAGCCTGGCCCATATCCTACATCCTCTGTGATGGAGTTAACACTGAACTTGACCACTTACAGAAACCAAATTTTATCATGCCCATCTCATGTAGTTCCCATGCAGCTTTGTTAGAAGTTGCTTGAAATGCAACTGGTCCCATATGCTGTATGTGGATTTTAATGCAGCAAACTTTCAAGTTGTATTAGACATATTTCTGATCACTCATTTCAAAGATTTATTTTCCAAAATAAAAGAGGAACAATGCTACATACATGAAGGTCAATTTGTCTAACAAATATTTCCAACTCCTACTGCATACAGAGTCTCAACAGGTGTTAGTTTCAAATACTCCAACCTGATTTCATCAATATCAAAGGCTGCCATTTTGAATTTTCAGCACCCCCAATATTTTCAAGTGATATCTAGGACAGCTGATCTGGAATACTCCTGCCTTTGCATTTATCTTAATATCATAAAAGGGGTAATCATAAAGTTTTGCTTATCATCTCAAAAAGAAATTCAGTCAGATATAAATTTTTTTGTTTGTTTCCAGGTACATGTCTGCAGTCCAGGTACTGACTGAAATCCCTGAACCACATTAACGAAGCATGCTACTAGAGCAAGCAAAACAAAATGACACAACATATTGATAGAGTAAACTATTTTATAATAATTTATTTTCTGCATTTTACAGGGAACCATGATTCAGCAATCCATGCTGGGCTGGTGGAAGTGTACAGCAACAATACACCATCATATCGCATTGTGATAGGGTGTTACAAATGCTCCAGTGTGATTAAACAAGTCTAAATGAAAGAGAAGGAAGAACTGGTTATCACAAGTGAAATGAAGACTGTGCTGGTCAAATACCAATGTATCACAATTTAGGCAATAGTGTAAAAACTGAAAATCAGTCATGTATTAATTTTTAACATCTTCCATGACTTTTGAACATCGTTATCATCACCATCCAATGGGTTTCATTACTGCTCACTTCCATTAAAAATACTAGTTGAACCAAGGCAGAAGTACAATCGTTTCAGCTTTGCCAGGACAATTCACATGACTTCTTTCATTGTGTAATCACCATGGACAAGTGATAGGTGTATTTTTGTGACCCCAGGACACAGGAGCACAGCAAACATTAGAAACATGGGACAACATTGGGCAATATAGTGCTGAGGATGTTTTGAGACTGTTGGGGTACAGTAAAAAAGTAGAGGAAAACTAATATCATCATCAAGTTCCATGGTCACAGCTTGATTTTCTTGAGGTGATAATTAAAACTTGATGACTGTGTCTCATGTCAGTCACTAGTGCTAATACACATGAACATCTGTGTGATAGTTCAGCTTGTTCTGAAAAACAGACAGATACAAAATCTAACACAAATGTGGTCAACAAAAATATGCTGATGGAGAGTTGAGTGATGCCACTCCCAATAATGTTACCACATGGCTTGATAATGAAGATGTGGAGAGACAATAGGACACTGCTTGTGTTCCCCAATCTCACTCTAACCTAAAACAAGTCATACAGAGGAAAGTAATCATCTTAGGTGATTTCTTCCTGCATTATTGAAACTTTTAATATGGGTGCAGTAGTGTTCATCAAGCCTGGTGTGTCATTTACCAACATTACAAACTCACAAAACTGTCAGAAATAGGTGAGCTGTCTTAAAATGATTTCATTGTGCTCATTGGACACCTGAATAATGTTTATAAGAATGAAACATCATAACCACCTGGGAATTGAAGAAATGGTTGGGTCTGCTGGCATATACCAATGTCCTAGTTTTCAACATTCCACACCATTATGATCTTCCAGGGTAGTGCTGTATTAACTACAAAATGGCCACAGAAAATGAACAGTTAGAAAATATATGTAAACACTTCAAAAATGTTGCTACGATAAATGTAAATGGAACTGAATGCAGATTTCAAACTCACCATGGCTAACATTTAAATGAACTGGGTAAGCATCTAAATACCAAGAAAGTGCTTTGTATAATAGTAAACAAGCCTCACATACTAAATGCACAGAAAATAACATTAGGATGGGGTTAATAATCTCACCACAGTTCTTCTTCAGTTTAAGTGTGGAGACTGATTGTGTTGACAATGTACAAAGTGAATTACATTCAGACAGGGCAGACCTCCCCCTATCTTTTAATAACTCTATGATATTTTTCATGTCAACATCAGATCTTTAAAAACTAAGGTAAATGGTCTTAGTGTTCTACTAGTAGGAAGCAAAAATTCTGTTCCATGTTTTAATGAACACTTGATAAATAAGAATCAATTATATTTGAATGAGCCATCAGGCTATTGTTTAGTATCAAGTTTTGGTAGAAGTTTGAACAACTATTGAGGTACTCAACATGCATCAGCAATAATCTTTCAGAAAAATGCACTAACCTTGACATCAACCCAGATGCAAAAGCTGCTAACTGCTTGATAAGAGAAACTGAGATAATTGAAAAAAAAAAATCATCCCATCCAAACTATTAAAGTTAAGAACTTCATTTATTTAAAAAAAAATAAGTAAAAAGAATAATTAATTACCTGGTATTAATGGCTGAAATCTGCAGATAAGTTTTATATGTTAAAATATTAATTGACATATTGACTGATAGGTTTTCACACCAATTTATACAGTTAGCAGGTTTTGCAAATGTACTGACCCAATTATGAAATAAACATTCAGTTGCAAAACCTACTCTTCAGTCATATGTCAGGAATCACAAATGGATAGAATTTAATTATTGTGAAAATAAACAGAATACTTCTTATTTCAAAGAGAAGTCTGAAAATTCAACAAAATTGGCATATAAAAATACAAAGGTGATATTATTTCAACAGAAAAAACTGACTTATTTAACATCAAAATGAAAACAGAAATAAATGTTCAGCATTAAGTTAAAAAAAAATACATCATGCTTTTGACATCACAAGATATTGAAAATAAAATATATTCCAAATTGCATCTGAGTTAAACATCGATAAAATTTTAGAAAATTATAAAATTGGTGGAAAGTTACATCTTAGTTAAAACAGCAACAAAAAATTCTAGAAAATAAAACTGGCTGGAAATTGCTTTTAGGTGACATCAACCTCAACACTATCCATTAACTCAAAAGCACCTCCAGCTTCTTTCTAATTCTGTGGGTTGGCAGTGGCAGGAGTGACTCTAGGAGTGCTTTCCTGCTCATCTAACACCTCAGTGTAGAATTTGAGTTTGTCATTGGTCACCCAGTCTTCACCAAAGTGGAGCTCCAAAAGCTCTTTGACATTTCCAAGTTTGGTTTGTGAAAGTTCTTCACCTGCTGTGATTGGTGTTGGGCCATTTCCTTTGCTGAAATTTTTTCCTCTCTGCAGGTTGCTCTTCCCCTCTCCAGTTTTCATTGCATGACACTGCTTTAATAATACTTTTTATTTTCTTACCTTTCTGTTTTGAAAAAAATTCTTTTCTAGATGAGGATGCCATTTCCTTTTCCAGCAGGGTTAGTCACCCTCAGTCTTGCTCTGGTCATATTCAACTACCACTATGGGTTCGACTTCTTGCAGAATTCCCACTACTTCAATTACTGTGATTCCGTTTTTACCATCTTCTGCATTGAAACCGTCTACTAAATCACTCATTTTCTTCAAAAAACTCATGCAAATACATCAAATCAACACACATCCTGATGATCAGCTAAATTGTGCTTACCAGCATATATTTTGACGGTGCATCGGCAGTGGGATCTTTCTTCACTACAGCATAGCCAACGTAACTCTGAATAAGAAAAATAACCTTCTAACCCTAAAAACCTGAAATTAAGCTTTGAATGTCTATACTGGTAAGTCTGATGTCAGTTGGTGTGATTTGCATCTGTACATGGCATGGCGATCACCATGTATGTTGAACTTGACGGGTTTTGCAAATGTTGGACATTTAGCAGGCTTTGCACCCAAAGACAAGATGTAGTTAGTGGCTTTTGCAACCAAACACATTTTTCTACAGCCATTTTCAACAGTTTATAGCCAGTTTTGCACCCTGAAACCTGTTCTATCATGTAGAGGCAGAAAAAATCTATATGGCAGTGTGCTCAACTCGGAATAAAAAAAAACAACTTTTCCATCTGGGCTACTCATTTATAAAGAATACTGCTGTTACAGAAAAAAGAAATAAGACTTATACATGGGATGGGCCATTGAGATTCATGTCATGAAGTGTTTGTGCAGCATAAACACCTAACAATGTGTTAGCTGTACTTATTCAAATTAGTTACATTTTTATTAGTCAAGCAATGGAAGTTATCAACTGTGGTGATGTGCATGATCACAACATCATGACAAAATTTAACTATTTTCAGAACAGAATAACATTAAAAATGACAAACTGAAGCCAACACACCAATGGTTTGATTTGGTTTAACAAGCTAACAAACTCTCTATGTACATACATGGGAAATTATTTTAAAACAAAATTAAAATCTTTTCTGGTAGAAAAATGTTTATATTCATTCAATAAATTTTAGGACACAGATTGCAATATGAACAAGTAGCATATCGGCTATAATGTAATAAATGTATAAAACAGACATAAGATGGAATAGTTGCAGTGCATAACCTATTTTGTAAGTGTGACTATAGCCATACTAATATTTCTGATGTTAGTAAAAGCCATCATTATGATGGCTCCATGCAAAAAATGTAAATAACTAAATAAAAGTAATTTACAGGAACAACAAAATCACAAATCATCACTACTTTATTTTAATGTCACATTAGTAGTCTGCAGGTTATTAGCATGTGCTGAGTAATGACTTATAGGGAATCTATTGAAGTATGTGCACAAGGTATTCATGACTAATGTCAATATCTGCTGCCTATCATTTGGTACATTAATTGCATATCTGATCCTTGAGCTGTTGGAAGGTAATGAAATGTTGAGCTCATATATATCCAAGTTCTCCTTAACTGTATCAATGAGAAAATTCAATTGCTGGAACTTTCAAATAGAGTAACTGGACAGTAGGTACTTTCAGAAAGCAACTTCCCAATATTTCAAGAACAAACACTTCAAATTAAATTTAAAATATTCACATATTTCATAGCTTTTGAGACTTGTTCCTTCCTTCTTCAGGAAGGAAAAAATGACTGATTGGGGAAGACTGGAAAAATGGGGAGATCACTCAGATCCCAGCTTGAGGGGATCTACTTGGTGTAAGAATGAGGGAAGACTTTTGTCATCTCCACAACAGGTGGATCCATTTTGACCTTGAGTTTTAGTACTAGTACTTCATTTCCAAATTTCCCCGACTAGTCAGTCCCCCTTTTCCTTGCTAAAGAAGTAAATGTTTAACATATAAAGTTTTGTTACATTTGGCACAAACAGAAATTTGACAATGCACTAGTCTATGTGCACTTGCCGCCTGTATGCTTCAGCAGGCAACCATAGCAGATGATGTGTATCAGCCATGAGCAAAGCAAACCAAAGTAGTTAATCATGTACTGAGTGAGTGTCTTTCATGCTGTGAGGACTTGAAGATGGATCTTGCCTCAAGGTGCAGTGTTGGTATGCTAAACATTTACAGTTATAGAAGACAATGCTGTTGAGTCTGTATTGCATGCTTCAGGCAAACAATGATTGTGCGCATCTGCAAAAACCTTGCTGAGCACTAGTGATACAGATTAGGATTTTGTTCATATGGAACAATTTGAGATCAATGTTTTTCACACTGCCACAGGCAGTTTCATGGGATCAGTAGGTTACTTCCACGTCACAGAATTTTCCATAACATTTGTATCACAGTGGATAGTGTGCTACGTGTTGCGTGATTGCTGTAGTTTATCACGCGCATGCCAATAAGTTTTTCTTTTTTTGTGTTTTCTAGACATGGAATAGCTATATATAATTTTTGACATTTATAATTCATTATTTGCCACTCAGTGAAACCTTCAGTTCTGTGAGAATATTGTGTGCATAGGAATTATTTCCACTGTGTCTATTGTTATTGCTACTTAATTTTACTGTGTTGATGTTCCATGTTAATTTTTATGTAATTGTGTGCTGTTTAAATAAAGAAACCAAAAAATCAAGGGTACTTTCCAGTCCTGTTCAACTTTTTTTTCCACTAATGTCCATACAAACTAGTGTTCAATAGGCTATGAGCACAAGGTCAGTGAGAAAAGAATTTCCCTCGGAAAGAATAAACAGTTCATCAAATGGATATATTTGTCTGATCATTATGTCACATTGCAAGAAGGAAAACCAAGGCAGAATTGAGTCACACTTTCTGAAGCTAGTTATTTACTTAAATACTGACTTAGTTTTGCATTACCGTTCAATATCTTTTCCTCCTGAGGATGAAAATTTGCAATAAGTTCCAGTCAGATCATCTGATTAAAGAATGCCATTAATTACTTGTTGTTATGTCAACTCATTAAAATGTGATAGCTGTAACCCCATACTCTCAGCACTTACAAGAATTACCACACATACGTAGCCATGCATTGATCATTTTCTCACAAACATAACAGGGGAGAAAATACACATAACCACATTAAGAAAAATTATGTATCTGATCACAGAGCCCTTACTGTGGACACTGATGTTATACATTTACACATGGTGTAATGGGTATAAGTGGAAATATTTCTGCTGATGATTGAGGATGGTATACTGAAGAACATTACATCAGTATTTATGTTATTTGCAGACTAATAATTATAACTATTTCAAGTTGTATGTTTTTAGGTTGGGTCTTACCTCCAAGTTCTTAAGGCAATAGCATGCATTAATGCTTATTTTCGCCTGGGCAGCAGGTCAGGTGTTGCAGAGTGGATGCATGGATGCAAAATGGTTAGTCTATACTGACAGGTGTAGTCCACATAGTGGTACAGTTACAATCATGCCCAAAACATCAGATCATGTAGTTTGCGATGTGTTTGTGGAAAGACTTTTGTTGCAACGAAAAAACAACCAACACACTGATGTGTGTACATATTAAGTTATCATATATACCCATTACATCCTGTATATAAAATTCGATCATGCGAAACTTTAGAAGGCATTAGCAAATGAAAATATGAGAACCAGTATACAAAACAATTGAAGTGAATAATAAATGGGGGATGTTGTATAAGTTATCCAATAGAACTTTAAAAAAACACAGCCATAAATAAGAGAATTGAGCAATTCCCTCCTGAAACTACTGGGCTGAAAGAGAAGATACTTGCTTTAGAGATACTAAATTCCAATATTTTTTTAACAAAATAAAAACAACTTAGACAAAAATACAGAGACTTCATGACTAACCTTCAAGCTCAGAAATATGCCTGTCAAATAAGAAGCTCCAGGAGTGCTAGTAAAACAGCTGGGGAAATAATGTGTAAAGGCTGTAAGAAACAGCAATAACAGGAACACAACAGCATGCTGTTAAAAGAAAACTATAAAATGACCTAAAAGAAGTGTGTGAGGAATCCATGCAAAAGTTCAGTAAAATTGGCACAAATGAAGTACAAGACTAGGCACCCAATTTCAATGTTCAAAACCTCCTAGCAATCATCTCTACAGAGTGTGTTAAAATGTCTTGCAGCTGAGATCTTATTTCAGTTTAGTTGCCAAGAGAATTAATAAAGCCTCTGACACACCTAATAAAAACCTCCCTCTTCCATAGTGAATTCCCTGACTTCTTGAAAACCACTGAAATTCCACTGCCATATAAAAAGGTAATTGCTAGAGAAAGTAATTTTAAAACAAGCTGAGACATATTTCATCAAACATCATATGTTCAACAGTCTGTAGCATGGTTTTAGAGAAGGAAGATCTACCAAAACATCAGTATCAACTTTTACATGTGAAATATTAAACAAACTGCTAAAAGGTCACAAAGTAATAGGGCACTTTCCTAGATATGTTTCAGGCTTTTGAAACTGTGAATCATGCCACTTTGTTGCATAAATTAGAAGAATATGGCATGAGAGAAGCACTCTTAAAACTTCATACCTCCCATTTAAAAGACAGGAAACAGTGTGTTAATCTAACTTACAAAAGTAATGTACAGTTGTTAACAACTAAATCAACTGTCAACATACTTCAATGTAGCCTCAAGGAAGTAGTATATTAGGGCCTTTTCTGTTCCTTGTTTATGAAAATGATTTAAATGAACATCAAAACTGCAAGATAATAAGCTATGTGGATAATACATCCTATGTCAGGTGGGGCAGTGATAGGCAAACTGTTTCCAATAGTACTGAAATCAGTAAATTATAATAT
Organism: Schistocerca nitens; assembly: GCF_023898315.1. NCBI lineage: Eukaryota > Metazoa > Arthropoda > Insecta > Orthoptera > Acrididae > Schistocerca > Schistocerca nitens. The sequence continues at coordinate 694,467,206 of NC_064616.1, read as the reverse complement.
TCTGTCAATGTATCTTACTGCAACTAAGCTACTTGTAAATAAAGATAACTCAGTGATAAGGCAATTCTTTCTTTAATATAATTTAAATATAACAAATGTGATTCCATCCATACCTCCACTGGTATTCATCAAAACAAATAAAACAATGGAAACCCTGGGGAGGCATATCAACAATGTAGGAACAGAAAGATTGCTACTTACTGAAAAGAAGAGATGTCAAGTTGCAGACAGGCACAATTAAAAGACACTCACATAAAACTTTCAGCCACAGCCTTCATCAGTAAAACACACACACACACACACACACACACACAGACCACTCCCTCAAGCAAGCACACCTGACACACACATGACCGCCAACTCCAGCATCTCGGACCAAGATGCTGGAGTTGGCGGTTGTGTATGTGTGTGTGTGTGTGTGTGTGTGTGTGTGTGTGTGAGGTGTGCTTACTTGTGTCCTATGTGTGTGTGTGTGTGTGTGTGTGTGTGTGTGTGTGTGTGTGTGTGTGTGTGTTTTAGTGATGAAGGCAATGGCCGAAAACTTTAATTGAGTGTCTTTTAATTGTGCCTGTCTGTAACTTGATGTGTCTTCTTTATCGTAAGTAGCAATCTGTCTTTTCCTACATTGTTGATATTCCTACCTGGAGGTTCCAGTGTTCGACAAATAAACAAATTTTTAGATATAATGTGGATGAAAACCTGTCATAAGAAGAGCACAAGGCTCATATTTGTAAGAAAGATAGTATAAATTTGTATTTACTAAAATAGGTCTCAGCCTTCCTGAAATATGATACCTTAAGGCAAATACACTGCCTGATATGGTTTGATGTCAATGTAACCTCATACATGTACACATCAGGCACATAAATGATTAGAGTTGCAATTCTCCCTGACAGGTAGAACAGGCATCACAGTGTGTTAGCGTTGCTTGAGTTCAGTGTTGTTACCAGGCCTGGTAGGGTATTTAAGATGCAGTAGCAGATGTTGAATGATCACTGCAAACGATATGGAGATGCTGTATTCTTGTGTGAGACTATGGTATCAGCACCTGACAGAATTTAAAAGGCACCTCATTGTGGGTCTCCATTTACAAAGCTAGTCAACTCATGCAATATCCAGATTTTTGGGGCATTCAGATATGACAGTGGCCTGATGTTGGACTGGGTGAAAATGTGAGGGCAGGCATACTTGATGTCAAGGTTGTGGTAGACCACCAAAAGGGAGGTCTGCTGTATTGTTCACCAAGCTCTTTGTAACCCTTAATAATTGGTGCCTGCCATTCAAGAACAGATAATAGACTCCCTGAAATATTCTGTGTCATCCTACGCTGTTGGTCAGAAATTAATAGCAGCGGTACTAGGGAATCACTGTCCCCTGCATAGCCTGCCATTAACCTCACAACACAAATGACTGTGTTTGGACTGGTGCCATGACCAGGGAAAATGGACTGCTAATGAACAGCATTGCATTGTGCTCAGTGATGAGTTGCAATTCTGAACTACCCCCAAATGACCATGAGTATAGAAGCAGCCTGGAAAGAAGCCTGATTCTTCCAATGTTTTTGAGACACTGCAATGTTATTCCTGGCATTATGGTGTGTGGAGTCTTTGGGAATGACTTCAGGTTATGGCTGGTAGTGACTGAGGGAACTCTGATGGCACAATGGTATGTCACAGACACCTGTGTTCTCATATGTTACCTCTGATGTGAGAGAATTGCAGTACCATTCTTCAACAGGAGAATGCCCACCCATATATGGCAGTTGTCTCCATGAATTGTCTGAGTGATGATGAGGTACTCTTGTGACCAGCCACATGACCAGAACTGTTCATGATAGAACATGAGTGGTACCAGCTCAAATTTCAACATCAGTACCTGTATCCAGGATACCAAGGACCAGCTATAACAGTTGTGGGCCAGCTTGCGTCAGGTGAGGATACAGCAGCTTCCCAATTGAATCAGTGCAAGCACCCAAGCTAGACATAGTGCAATCTCATGCTGATAAGTGGGCCCATACTAAGAAGTACTTTGTAAATTTGACTCAATTTTGCTACCACTGAAATAACATCACATGCCATCCCAACCCATGAAGTTTCATTTCTTTTCCTCCTCCCCTTCTGGGTGCTTCATTTTTATCAGATAATTTATTAATCACAATTTACAATGTACTTACCTATTTTTATTTCTGAAAAACATCCACAGCTTTGTACAAAACAAAATAGTACTATGAAACTTAAGGTCACATTCTTGATAGACCAGTAGTGATTCATATTGCATACATGACTTGTCAACATCTGCAATAAAAGAAAATAGAAAAGGAAAATGTTGTAATATCACATCACAAGTTAATCAATTGGTTACATGTTCCTATAAATATTATGTCGTCAAACAGTTCAGTTAAACATCAATTTGACATGTTTTTGTCAATTATATATCAATATGGTTACATGTTGGACACTTGCAGTTGTGACATTGACTACATATTTCTCCTCATAAGTTCTTTTATGGTACAGAAATTGTTGACAAGGAGGTAAAACTTCTATTGCTATTTAAATATACTACTTCTGTTCATTAGAGATTCTACTGTTATATTTGGGGAGAGGAGGGGTTATTGGGAGGGTGACAAATCTAGGATTGCACCTGAAAGTGTGTGATTCAAATCATGCTCAAGCACAAAATTGCAGCATTGATACACTAAAATGTCAATAGTTTAACTGCTGACCAAGGAGGTTTGGAAACCTTAGATGTTTCTTGTTGTAAGCACAGTTAAGCCTGACATCAAAAGCAGGATGATCAATGAAATGCAACACTTACCACTGAAAGCACGTTTATTTTTAATACAAGTGTTCAGCCAGAACAGAACTGAACTCTCAGACAGAGAGAGCTGTATTTACACAAACAATGACTATTCCAGAATTCTGCTATTTATACAAACATTTAATATACCAAAATATACAAACATAAGATACTTTGAGAACCTTTATGAACTATTAAATACTAAATAATAAATAATTGCTGGTGATCAGGTTTGAACTGGCTCCCTGTAGCATGTCACTTAGTGACACAAACCACACTGCATGCATCACAGCTCACACCATTCCTCCCTTTCTGGAGAAACAGTGACCCACTGTTTCAAAATTTTTCATTGGAACCAACTATGTCATCCTGGAGAATCTTGTCAATGGTTCTTTGTATGATAGTGCTGGTAGATCCTTGTGTTCTAGGCATCATATAGAGGACACGGACAATGTCTCTGGGCTTTTGTCTTGTTGATAAAAGGTCTTAATCCCCAGCTTCATGTGACATCTGACAAGCAACAAAGGATATGATATACCCCAAAGTCAATCTTCAGTCCCACTTTCTGCACAGGCATAAAAATCTATGTCAAGCCTCCAAGGCTGTATCTCATTGGCTGCTGCTTGGCATTACAGTGCTCTCAGTCTTTCTCCTGAGCATCTGGGGTCTGTATGCGAACTAGCTGCCTTGTTTCTTTGGTCCTGATGATGAGATGTTTCATATAGTAATCCTGAGTATCGTCCTGTTGAAATGAGAACAGTGGCACCATTGTCATTTTGTTCTCATGACAGCAGAGCAGAAATAATTGTGTGAAACCTGTATTGTCTGTATTCCCTGTGCTGTATGTGATGGTCACAACTGACAGTATTGTATCCCAGTCTCTCTGTTCCATAGCAACATACAATGAGAGCTATCTGCTAACGTCTTATTTTCTTATTAAAGTGTTAGGTGAAGCCATTCATCTGTGGGTGTCATGTGGGTGATATCACAACATGAGATTGGCTCTGATACTCGACTGGGAAACTTTTCCATGAACAGAAGTCATCACAAAGGGTGCTCTGTGCTTCATAATGATGCCTTCTGCAAGGAACTTTGCAATTTCTGGAGCTTCGGCAATAGGCAGAGCTTAATAGTATAGCAGGTAATGTACTTAATGCAGACTATTTATTATCCATCAATTTCCATTTGTCAACCTCAAGAACTTCCCCAAAAAATCAATTTCAGTTCGGTGGAATGGCACTGCTGCATGTAGGATTAGTATCAGGCATGCCTAAGAGGTAACTGCAGCATGTGCTTCCATTTTTGGATTCCTTACACTGGCTCATATGGTGTCTATCAGCTTGTTAGAAACCTGGCCAGTGACACCTGCATATGATTCTTTCTAGAGTCTTCATCAATCCCCAATGATCAGATATTGGATCATCAGGGAAATATCTCAGGGTAGCTATGTGCAGATAAGATGAAATCACAAGCAACCATTTCTGCAGCACTATATCACAGTTTCTTTTATACTATGTTCCATTTATTAATTTGAATTCTCCTTTAGTCAGTAACTCCTCCTTCAAGGCTTCTAGAGTTTACAACTGTACTGGATCTTCCCTCTGTTCAGTACTAATGTCATCTGATGCAGCAATGATTGAGATTTCATCCACTCTGCTATGATCCGCCGAAGGATCCCATGAAAGTCCATTGGTGTTTTTGCATGTGCATTTTTATACTACTGTGACCTCCTGAAACCTCCAAGCTCATCTCACCAGTCAAACCAAAGGTTCTTTCAGACCTGCATAGAGAATGTTGGTCTGTGACAACAGCGAATGGTTTGCCAAATCAATACAACTGGAACCTGTTGAGGGACCAACAAAATGCAGGGCATTCATTCTCATTTCTAGAGTAGTTTATCTCTGACCTGGAGAGTACTTTCAAAGCATAAGATATCACATTTTCAGCACTTTCCTAAATTTTCACAAGAACTGCATCCTACCCTAACTGCTAGCATCAGTGTGAAGTTCTGTCTATGCATTCTCATAATACAATGCTAGGACTGGAGAAGGTGTTAGTGTCTCCTTAAGGACTTCCACTTCATTCCAGGAAAATATGGTGTTTTCCTGCAGTAGTCCTCACAAGGTAAGTGCCTCAGCACAGAGGTCCTTTATGAATCACTAATACTACAAGAACGTTCTGAGAAAAATTCTCACATCATGAATGTGGTGAGAAATCAGAAATTCTTTGACTGCTCTTATTTACTTAAGACTAGGATGGACTCCATCACCATTCACTAGGCACCCCAAGATTTGACTGCTCTCATTTACTGCTCTTATTTACTTAAGACTAGGATGGACTCCATCACCATTCACTAGGCACCCCAAGATTTGTATTTCTTGAGTGGCAAGATGCAATGTTTTGTATTCAGGTAGAGGGCTGTAGTCTGATCACACTCAACACAGCTGTCAGGCGGCTCAGATGTTCCTCAAGTGTCTTTGAAAAAATGACATTGTCATCCAAATAGCAAAGAAAGTGACTGGAGCATTACACAGCCCAAATGGCATAACTTGAAACTCATAGAGGCTGTCAGGAATTCTAGGGTGTCATCAGTGCACAGTAATGGACAGACACCTTTTTCCAGGACTCTGTTCAGTCACTGGTAATGGATGCAGAAACACCATGTGCCATTCTTAATCTTCTACATGAGGATCATAGGAGAGAGCCAAGGACTCTCTGAGAGTTCAATCATGTCATCTTGCAACATCTTCTCTACTTACTCCCAGAACTTGTGCCATTCAGCTGACTAATTTGTGAATGACTCCCAGTGTTGATACAGTGTTTTAACATGAGCTGCTTGGTTTGCCTTTTCTCCTCTCTGGATTTGGAAGCACCAAAAACTGATGCAGAATGACTGTTACTCACTGACATTGTTCCTTGGTCATGCCAGACCCTGGTCCCTTCCCTGTGTTGTCTTTAGTGGTAGTGGAGCATGATTCTTTGTCAGTGGCACTAAACTGTCCTTCCTGGACTGGATCAGCTGTTCCTATGCACATACCTTTAGGGATGAGTTGCAGTTGCTCTTGACATTAGTGACCCCAGATTTTCCTTGACCACCTACAATGCTTACGACCATCACTGGAATGTACATTTCTTTTGTGAGGTTCAGTAGCTTTTTCCAGTCAGCAAAAGCCTCACAGTTTAACAAAGCATTTCGATCCAACTGCTTCTTCCCACCACAAGTCGTGATGCCTCATCCCTCTTCCGACACAAAGGGCATTGCCCGTACAACCCACTGTCAGATAAGAGTCTCTGCACACCTCTACCGCCAATGCTCACATCGTCATTGACTGACACTCTGGAGCCGCACTCATACATCACCACCCTGGCATCTGCCTCTCACAAGGGGGTAACTGTGTGGCGCCTCTAAATTTCAAATTTTGAGATCCTCAAAGCCTGCCCTAACAGATGACTCTATCCATGCAGCCGCACCTGGACTTTCTGCAGAGAGCCTATTCATGATAGGCAGCTACCAATGGGAGCATCTTTCTCCTCACCAACATATGTGAAAATGGATGCTTCTGCCAAATTTTTTCCCAGCTGGAGACGACACCATTCTCGTGTACGTGCACATGTGCTGAAGGTAGTAACAGTAGCTATGTGTGGGTGTCAATTGCTTATTCAGTGAATGTGAAGTGTTTTTTAATGAGAACCAAGGGCTGTACAAAGACTTATAATTGCTGCAACCCCATGGCTTCCCAACAGCAGTGCATGGATACATTTTGGTGAGTTGGCCTTGCACCACATTTTGCAAATAACTTGTAGGTACCATGTTTACCAGTCAGGACCAGTGATGTACCCACCGGCATGGCTCAAATGTACTGTTACCTATTTCAACACAAGCACCTTGTCATTGCAGGCCATCCCTTCCGATACTGCGACAGTAATTTCCATGTGTGGTTACGGAATATTCAACTGATTCTCACCTGCAACTAGCAACCACTTGTGCACTGCTTTGTCGCTTTCCAGACACTCAGGGTTTTGATTTCACCCTCCACATACGTCAGTGCCTGGTTATTGTACTCTGTCAGTTCAAGACTCTGCACCTCACATTCTTCATAGGTCCAAAGTTAAATTGTTTGTAAATGGTTTATATACCCGTATGGAACTTAATTTTGTACTGTGGCTGGAGAAACTAAGAACTCTACCAACATGGGCCTGAACTGTGGTAAACAGACTGCTGAACAATTTTATAAGTAGTTTTTAATAGCATGTAGTTTTTGCATAATTAAATAATCATGCAGCTGAAATTCTAACCTTGTGCACTTTTCTAAAATATGTGTTCCCACATACTTTCCCTTTTAAATTTAGTGGCAATGTGTGCCACGTGATAAGCACTGGCAGCACAACATTTGTACCCACAGGCAAGAAGAGGAGACCCACAGCATGCCAATCAGTGATGCTAAGCACTATGCTATATGCATGCACCACAGTTTGGGGCAATGTTCCAGAACTGTTTAACTATTAATTGCGGTTTTGGAATGTGCTTAAATAAACACTCATTAACAGAACACTCCATGGACATTTTATTCAATATTATTAGTTTTAAGCCTTTGTAGGAACAACAGTTTATGTTGAAGCTCCTGCATTCTTGTTAGTTTCACAATTAGCTATTTAGTATGGGAAAATTCCAGTTATTGAAATTAATCAAGTGTGTTAGAGAGTTTCCATTAAAAGATTAGATTAGTCTATAGTATTCCTGGACTACATGCAACTAAACTACTGTTTGCTAAATTTCAATGTTTCCTGAAAAATGTTAGAAAGAAATTAAGAAAAAACTGTGATAGGAGAAGACTTTAAATTAAAGGCGAGTGAATCCACAAGAGTTTGTGATTTAATTCAGTATTCTAGTTTAACTCTAAACTTTTCTGAAAATTTGCTGCTCATACCAGAGAAAGGAGAAGTTCAGTGACTTTTGTAGGTAATATTATTACAAACTACGAGTTTGATGATGCAAATAAGTACTACATACACTTAGGTAGTTGTGATCTCTGAATTCTATTTATTGGGCTTCCAAAAGAAGATAAAGTCTCTACAACTGTACTTAAGTAAAAAGAAATTTCAGAAAAAGTAATTTTTATGTTTTTAATAACAAACTAATTGTTGAGAGCTCATCTGTAGACCACTACAGATCAGGCATTGGACTCTATATCGAGTTCCTAAATTGTTTCATAAATATATTCTGTGTATCTAATTCATCAAAAACTTGGGAAAAAGTAACCTGTATATTGAAATTAATTACACGATGAATAAAAATCACTAGCTAGGGCTAGAAAGAGACAGCTCCTAGATGAAAAAAATTTATAATATAAATCCAGATTTTCTTATGAGCGTGTTAAAAACTATAAATTTGTATTTAAAAATACTGCATTCACAGCTAAAAAACACGCAAAGAATACATTCATGCTCTAAAACAGAATTAAGACAACAGCATTGCTGTATGTTGTTCAATTAGAAATGGGAGCCAAGTTCAGAAGCCAAGAAATTTTGAACATTAGATTTGAAAATGATATTACAGTAAATTATATATCATCATTTGGGGTTATTTTGCTCTATTGGGTCACACTTTCTACACTTGAGAAGAAGCATTTGTTGGTTCATAGATGCTACAACATTTGTTGTATACTTGTGAACTACTTTTTCTATGAAACGTAGCACTTTGAGGTTCGCAGCCTTGATTGCCTGTTTAAATGTCAACCATTCATAAGCATCTAAGTAAAGACTGCTGAAGTGTGTAAACAAATTTGGTGGGAAAATTTGTTTTTTTCTTTTTTTTTCAGAGGCTTAACTTATTCATTTATTTTATTTATTTATTTAGCATCCGTGTCATTGTACAAACGATATTGCACTTGTCATACATAGAAGTTAACAATATAGAATACACAAAATGAAATTGTCTACAATTGGATTTGTCATGCACAGAAATTAAAATATAGAATGTACAAAATGAAATTGTCTATAATAAATGACAGCAAACTTACAGTTTCTTTCCACATAAATGGTTTATAGTAATTTTTTTCTCTGTAACAATATATAACTAGTACTATAGATGGTAAAGTATAATAAAAGCTGAAACAAACAAAGATAGAAAATTTTGAAGGTTAGTTTGTAAAGTCATTTTCTTGGTCTTCAAGATATTCACTGGTCACCGTGAAGGTCAGTCAGCATAATTATAATTACTCAGACTGTCTAGATGTTTTAAAGTACCATAGTTTTTCATTTAATGGAACATTGTTTGTGTCACTGTCAGTTTAGTTTTCTAGGTTATGAATTTTTAGTTCTGTGAAATTTTGCACCACTACAAAAGTGGAGCCCAGTACCCTCAAGATGCATTTCTTACATATCTATGAACACTTTAAACTTCATTTGCCACTGTAGTGTGCTCTTGACAGTGATTGATGAAAGTACTATGGAAGGACAAGTGTATTGTCAGAAGTAGGTAATAATGTGATTATAGCCCAAAAACTACAATCCATTAGGAGGAGGAGATACCGCACAGGAAAGCTGAAACACTTTTTGATATCCCAAGAAGAACCTTAATTGATGAATTGAAATTAAAGATAGGAATTAATTCATACCCAGGGTTCTCGCAGATTGTACTACTGAAGAAGAAGCACAATTTGTAATTTTTATGTCACAACTAAGTGAATGTGGGTTTCCTGTCTCTTCAATGGAACTCTGAATGATTGTAAAGTCATACCTTGCCAGACAGGGATGTAAAGTTCCTAGATTCAAGGGCAATTGTCCAGGCGATAAATGGCTCTGATGTTTCATCAAATGGCACCCTGAACTTTGTGTGTACTTTGCAGTCAACATTGAAAGGATTAGAGCTGCTGTTGATGAGCGTGTTCTCAGAGAATATGTTGAACATTTGCATGTTGAACTGAAAGATGATGTGCTAGCAAGCAATATATGGGACTTCAGATGCCAAAGAAAAAATAAGTTATTGCAAAAAGGGATTCAAAATATTCAGAAAACGTTTCTAATTCTTCCAAGAGCAACATATCTGATGTTTGCTGGTGAAGCTGAGGGAGAAATTTTCCCTTTATTTGTTGTTTATAAAAAAGCCACTTATGGTTTATAGGGAGAGAAAATGTGCCCAGCAGCTGCCTTAACTCACACAGATCTAGAGGATGGTTTGACAATAACACACTTAGTGAGAGTCTCACGAAGTTGATGGTACCAAGACTGAAAAAGGTGGAAGGAAAGAAAGTAGTAATCTGTGATAATTTGTCCTCACATTTAACAGCATATGTTTTAGAGCTCTGTGGTGAGAATGACATTTCATTCACCTGTCTGCCAATGAACAGCACCCACATTACACAGCCTTTGGACATTTCTTTCTTTGGGCTCATGAAAGCAGACTGGAGACAGATCCTTACAGAAAGGAAAAGCAGCAAGCAACTCTTCAAACACACTGTCTTGCAGAAACAGCATTTCCCATTTCTGTTAAGAAGACTAATGAAAATACTAGGCAAAAACTCAACCAAAAACCTAATAGTAGGTTTCAAAAACTGTGGCACACATACAATCAATGCTGAAAAAATTCTTTGTCATCTTCCTTCACAGACACATGACATAGATGCAGTACAGGAATCTTTCATCAGGCCCTACCATGTAAGATACCTGTGTGGACTACTGGTGTTGCCAGAAACAGATGTAGAAGAAAGATTACAGTGACTCCTGGTAAAAGTGAGACAGTGATGCAGAAAAAAGTTCTGAAGAAACAGAGAAGAAGCCACAATAATCAAAACAGCAGGTCAGAAGAAGATTCTGTAGCTATCACTCCCAGAGATTCTTCTGAATATAACGATTATTTGAGATAACCATCACCTGTAACATTTGCAGAGGATGACACCCAGTTAGTTACCAGGCAGAAGAAGAGGTCTAGAATTTGGTGAAGGTGTACACACATTGGGCCAGTATGTGACCTTCATATATTAGGGGGAATATTTTTGTGGATTAATTACTAATGTAAGCAGTGCTGGAGCTACAATAAGTACAATGCAGAAAACTTAATTACAGGAGTGACCAGTGCTGAAATATGAAATGATGTATGACTTTGATGAAATACCTGACACCGTTCAACCTCCAGAACAGATAAGCCAAAGTGGTTTCTTCTCTGTGCCTGAGCTTCATGAATATTGGAGCTAATAGCTCACACTGCAGATAACTTTCTGTGTTAAATCTTTAAATTCTGAACTATTTTGGTAATGACATTTTTCTGTGCTTACATGATTGCTGTTTTCTATTCATTCCTGTGGTCAAACATGGCTCCAGAACTCTGTAATCCTTACTTTTAATGTAACTGCTGGTTTTCTCTTTATTCCTATGGTTAAACCTCTGAAACCCTTATTTTACTGTTATTTAGACATACAGTGCAAGGTACCCCAGGGTAAGGAAACTTTGTTCCAATTTTTAAAAAACAATAACAAATAGAAATAAAAGGGTAACTTGAGAGATATAAATACAGATTACTTTGCAGTCTACATCAAGTAATCACATAATTTTGAAAGACAAAATCATTAAAGAAACCCTTTTTGAAAGTAATTTCTTTAAAAATCTGTAGAAAGCAGAACAAAGTAACCCCAAATGATAGCATAATGAAAAATTGCTTCAACAGTTTTTTCCTTAAATGTAACAGACTGAACATACAAATGGAACACTATCAGGAATAGGCAAATTTCATAAGCTGGAACAACAGCCATAAAGCCATACTTAATTTTTTTTCATAAAATCATATTTTATATTGGCTCAGTGCATACTTCATGGATATGAAACAAAGACTAACTGTAAGAACAGATTGAAGATACTATTCCTCTGACTGGAAGGTCATAATGAGTTCAATATTGGGTCCTTATCTGTTATTATTCTATTAAATGACCAAATAGTTACCAGTGATGTTCATTAAGTCTGATTTGCAATTGATACATGAATTATAAATGAAAATGAAGTGAGAGAAAAAATTGTGGAAGATGTTGAAAATAGCTTAGAAAATCTTTGATCTTCATTCTGTCAGAATGGAATAACTCTAAATGCTACAAAAACTCATATAATACAATTTTTATAACAAAATCATCAGAACTGACAATACTATGAAAAGGATAGATTGCTCCATACCATATAGTGGAGTTGTTGAGTCACAGACAAGCACAACAAAAAGGTTATTAAACCAGTAAGCTTTTGGCCAAAAGAACTTCTTCAGAACTAGACAACATACAGACACACATCCATACAAATGCAGCTCACACACACATGCCCACTGTCGCTAGCTGCTGAAGCCATACTGTGAGAAACAGCATATGATGCGAGAAGCAATCTCGGTGGGGGAGTAAGGAGGGCACTGGGGCGTGGAGGGGAATGGATAGCAGAGTGCACCACCCAGATTTCTTCTCCCATCATGCACTGTTGCTCGCAGTCTGGTCTTGGTAGCCAGAGACTGCATTATGTGTATGTGAATTGTGTTTTCATGAATGTGTGTGTGTAATTCTGAAAAAGGCCTTTATGCTGAAAGCTTAGTTGTTTAGCAGTATTTTTCTTGTGCCTGTCTATGACTCAGTATCTTCACTACATGGTGAGTAGCAATCTATACCTTTCATAACATTGTCATTAATCCACCTTGGATTTTTCTATTATTTGATTTTATCAGAACTGATAAAATGCATTAATTAGGAGATTACAGAAGCAAAACCTGTTAAGTTTTTAAATCTAATTCTTAAGAAGAACGTAAATAGGAAGGCAAACATACACTATTGGACATAAACATTAGATGTGTCCACCCTTCACATTCATGACAGTTGGAATTCTGATGGGAACACTTTCAATGAGTTGACTAGATGTCTGTGGAGGAACAGCAGCCCATTCTCCACTCAAGAGCTGAAACTAGAGAAGGTAGTTGTATTGGATGCTGGGTTCTAAAGCGAAGTTGAGGTTCTAACTCATCCCGACAGTGTTTCATTGGGTTCATGTTGGGTCTTGGACAGCAGTCCTTTTCAGGAAAGTTATTGTCCGCAAACCATTGCCTCATAGATCTTGCTAGATGATAGGGTGCACCAATCAAGAGCTGACTATATGAGGGATTTCAGAAGAACGTAACATTTCAGTTGAATTATGTCATGAAATCCTGACACAGCATTTTGGAATGCATCGTGTTGCTGCCAGGTTTGTACCACGGCTCATGAGTCAACACCAGAAAGATCTTCACATCGCAATCTACAAAGAGCTTTTGGACTGCGCAAATGAGAAAGAGATGCTCCTCAAGAGAATCACAACTGTTGATGAGATGTGGGCCTACAGTTGTGATGCTGAGACCAAGGTTTAATCTTCACAGTGGGTTGGGAAAGGTTCTCAAAAACCAAAAAGAGCTCGTCAGGTCAGATGTCAAAGCCATGCTGCTGGTTTTCTTTGCCTTTGAAGGATTACTTCATCGTGCATTCATGTAACAAACTGTCAACTGATGGTACTATCGGGACGTGTTGCTACACCTGCAATAAAATGTGAGAAGAAAATGGCCTGAAATGTGGCGAGACAATTCATGGCTCTTGCATCACAATAACGCACCCGCACATTCATCCCTGTTGATGCGTGACTATTGCACAAAAAACGAAATCACTGTGCTGCCTCATTCTCCGTACTGTGAAGATCTTGCCCCTGCGGACTTTCCAAAGTCTAAAATCCCATTGAATGGACGCAGATTTGCAACGACAGACGAGATAAAAGAAAATTCGCAGATGGTACTTCGCACGACCCTGCAACAGGCATAACAAGACTGCTTCTGGAAGTGAAAAAAGCGTTGGGTGCTGTGCGTCAATTACGGAGGAGAGTATTTCGAAGGAGCCCATGTACGCCGGCCAGTGTGGCCTAGCGGTTCTAGGCGCTTCAGTCTGGAACCGCGATACCGCTACGGTCGCAGGTTCGAATCTTGCCTCGGGCATGGATGTGTGTTATGTCCTTAGGTTAGTTAGGTTTAAGTAGTTCTAAGTTCTAGAGGACTGATGACCTCAGATGTTAAGTCCCACAGTGCTCAGAAGCATTTGAACCATTTTTTTGAGCCCATGTACAGTAAGTAAAAGGTAAGTGCAGAAAAATGCTGTGAACAAAGTTCCGGAATATTTTGAACGGACCTTGTATGCACAGGTAATTAATTACTGCACAGTATTTGCACTGTGAACCAAAACTTTGTGCCGGCCGCGGTGGTCTCGCGGTTCTAGGCGCGCAGTCCGGAACCGTGCGACTGCTACGGTCGCAGGTTCGAATCCTGCCTCGGGCATGGATGTTTGTGATGTCCTTAGGTTAGTTAGGTTTAAGTAGTTCTAAGTTCTAGGGGACTAATGAGCACAGCAGTTGAGTCCCATAGTGCTCAGAGCCATTTGAACCATTTTGAACCAAAACTTTGTTTTCGAGCTATTCGACAATATAGTCCTTCACGTGCGCTGGAGGTCTGTGCCAACATCCATAGCGCAATTGTGTTGCATCTCCTGGTGTAGCAGCAGGGGCATAGTCCGCGGTGGTCCACTGCTGCTGCCCATTGCGTGAATCCTCTAACTCACCCTGTGAAGTGTGTGTAGTTGATGAGTCTTGTGGATCTTGTGCTGTGCCCCCATCTTGCAGTATCCACACTGGGTTTAACCAATGTACTGAAACTGCTGATCGCTTTCTGTGTAGGTTGATGACAAATATGTTATCGCTTTGGCATAGCACTTTGTGTGGACTCGAATATGGCTGTTGGAGTGATGGCCTCACTGTATCATCACGCAACTTTACAAAGTCACAGGATTTCAGTTGTTAGTGTACAGTATTTCAGTTCTTTGTGTACAAATACTTGCAAAGAACCGTGAGATTGCGAAGGAGGAGAGTGTGAACCTTGGCAATATGCATTTTACTCAGTGGACTAATTCAAGCAAATCTTTGGAGTCTGGTAAGGCTAATGGTTTGACGAGTTCTGCTTGTAGGTTTAGTGCTTATCCATGCAGAATTTCTGCAAAGGAGGCTTGTAAGTACTGTTTGAAAGCTGATCTCATGCCTAAAAACACCCAATGAAGGCTTTCATGCTACTGCTTCTGGTGACACATTTATGCCACCGTCTACAAACCCATTGCTTTGGGGATAGCAATCAGTGGTTCGAAAGTGTTTCACTATGCACGTTTGTCAAAGGTTCGAGAACAGGGCCATCTCAAACTGATGATCATTGTCTATCGTGACCGCTTTGGGGCATCAAAAGTATGCAATCCACTTATCTGTACATGCTTTTACTGTTGATTCTACAGTGATGTCTGGCAGTGGAGTATCCCCAACCCATCTTGACATTGTGTCAGTAGCTGCCAAGATATGTTTAACCCCCCCAATACTGGAAGGGGACCAATCAACTCCAGCTACACATGCTGTAATCGTCCAGCTGGAATTTTGAACATGCCTAAAGCATGGGCCAAGTGTCATTGTGTCGTTCATGAACACTCCACACATGTCTGTGTCCAGAGTCGGCAGTGCTTTTTCGTACCTGGCCATTAAAAACCTTCTGTCACAAACCTGGCTGACTGGTATATGCCTAGATTAGCCAGTCCATGCAAACTGCTAAAGATCGTTTTTCTATAATTCTATGGTATGAATGGGCAGATGTGTCCTTAATCTTACCATAGTTTGGTTGCTGTACCGATTATTTGTTGATGCTCTAGTTGTAGACTCATTATATTGGTTTTTAATAACTGCTGGAGTTTCTTATCATTCTCTTGTGCTGCCACGTGGACGTCTAAGTTAAGGCAAACTGACATTGATTCTGGAAGGTAGTCGACGACCATGTTATCCGTCCCCCGTTATGTGTAAAACGTCCCTGGAGAACTGACTGATCAAGTCCACATGCCTAAAACGTCCTGGTGAACAATCCTTAATGGGAGGTTTTGATCGCTTCCACCAAGTGGATGGTGATCAGTAATTATTTTAAATTTTAGTCCTTCAGTATCCGCCTTGAAGTATCTAATGATCTAATAAATAGTCAACAGTTCCTGATCAAGCGCAGACCACTTGCATTGGATGGCAGTAAACCTTTTTGAAGAGAGTCTCAGTGCTATCCGTCGGTCACCAGATGCAATACAGTGTCAACCGCCATGTCACTCGCATCCGCTGTTAAGGTTAATAGGACACCCGCTGCCGGATGTGCTACCGTAACCGTCTGTTTGAAGCTGCGTCTGTTCTATGTCTGTCCATTTAAGTACTCACTTCACATGATTATCCTTTCCCGCCAGAACATGAATCAAAGGAGCCTGTAACTCTGCAGCTAGTGGCAAATGTCTCCTACAAAAGTTTATAATTGTGAAAGTATTAATGTTTCAATGTTGTTATATATATGTATACGTATGTATCGTTCATATTCTCATGTCTCATAAATTCTTGGTTCATTTTTAATGTAGTTATGATGATCTCTGGCTATGTTTTGAAATGTGCAGTTGGTGTTTCGTATCATATTGTCGTACTGTGTGATGATTAATAAATGATTCGTTTCTAAAACGGCAGCTGATGATTTGTCAACAATAGTCCCTAGGAATGGGCGCAGCTGCTGAAAAGTTGCAGGTTTAGGCATACAATGGATTATTTCAAGTCGTTAACTTGTGCTTTTAATCGTGGTGCTGCTTACTGAATGACCCAGGAATGTGGCGCTTCTCCTCGTTAACTACGAAACGATACTTCCAAAGAGTATTAAATATTAGTGCTAAGTGCCTTTCCTGCTCTTCAGCAGTTTCTGAAGAAAAACAAAATATCATCGAAATAGCAGGAACAGATTTAAAATCGTTTTAACAGTGAGTCAGTTAAATGCTGCCAATTTTGGGCAACGTTTTTCAGCCCATAAGGCATGTGTAAAAATTCAAACAGCCCAAAGAGGCTCATGACCACTGTTTTGGGTACGTCTTTAGAAGCCACTGGGATCTGGTGGTAGGGCTTCCTACAGTCTGTCACGCTACATATGTTCGCCCCTGCCAGAGCACGTGAAAAATCTTACAAGTTTGGAATAAGATATTTACCCGGTAATTTACAGGAGTTAAGTGTACATAATCTCCACATAATCAGAAAGAATTGTCTTTCTTAGGTACTAAGTTCATTTGGTGATGTCCACTGGCTTGCTGAAGGTCGTGGTACACCTGTCTGCAATAGCGCCTCTATGATTCGTTCAGCTGCTCTGCTTCTATCTGGCGCAGTCTATGTGCTTTGGCGTAGACTGGGGGTCCTTGCAATGTGTGAATGTAATGCCTTTTCCCATGTCTGAGTCCCCTTAACGCACAGAAACAGCGAATTTGCTTGGCTGAATGTCTCCTCCTGTCACTCTGCCTCGGTGAATCAATTTCAGCCTTGACTGCACTAACCTGAGAGTTACATAACAGATGACTTGGTGTGTCGTTACTCGGCACCACCATTGGTTGTGGCTGCTATTCCTGCTGAAGTAAGCTGGCTATCCTTTTGCGTATCATATCCAACTGTTCTTGACGCCTTAACTGTACTAATACTTCTGTATTCACTTGACGTAATAATTCTTTCCACTGCACTACATCCTTTATTTTGTCGTTAGTGGGAGGTTATCTCCTGTTGCGTTGTATGTACAGGGTTCAAGATTTTGTGTTTACTCTCTTCATCTGCTGGGGTACCTAGAGTGTCTATGTCCTTGGAGGTCCACGCTGACTGTCCTGTCAGTGCACAGCTAATCATTCTCCTAACTAAGTCTAGTGACAGTTTTTGATGGCAGAGAATGTCCGCCCCTATAATTGGCCCTGATACATCTACAACCACCAAGCTCCAGTTGTATTTGCACTGGAGACAGATATCCACTGTCAAATGCTTTATCCTACAATGACAGACAGGTGTGTCGTTAATAGGATGTAGAAAAGTCCCCTTTGAATTGCAGTCCACACGAGCTCTCTCCCATGGCAGTGTGAAACAGGAGTCAACCAGGAACCTGCAGCCTGATACTCAATGCTGCACGAAAATTCTGTGCTCTGTCGACTGATAGAGCGGAAGGTGATTCTGGTCAACTGCGTCTTGTAGACTGGTGACATTATGCCTTTCGCTGTCCAGTGCTCCTATAGTGGGCTGTGGTGTGTATCTGAATTTACGAGGTGAAATACATTTGCACGCCACTGCTCCAAACATCTCGTGAAACCACCATATTTGTCATGAAGTTAAGTCTCAAGTATACGTTGTGATTCTACCATAAGGCCGACGAGCTTGGGGCGACGACCTGTGTCTTGAGGTCGGCTGCTTCCGTAAGAGCTCAGTCAACTTCCATTAAGCGTCGTCTCTGTGGGTCCCCTGACCCATCGCGCCTCGCCTTGGGAGCTTCGGGCGAATTCTTAAGTGCTTTTGTGTCCTCATTTCCACACCCTCCTTGCGGTACAAACATAGCTGACTATGTAATGTGGGGAAAGTATTTGATGCTCAAAGCAGTTTCCTCATGTAGCTGAAATACTGTGTGGATTCTGTTGACCAAGTTCAATTTGACTTCCATAGGCTCCTGCTTTCTTGAAAAGGGGTTTCTAGTGAAGGTATCAAACTTCTCTGATATAGGCCTGGATGGAAAGGCAATAATGTTACTAATTAGGTGAGAATGGTCTGTCAAATTGTTCAGCACTACTACAAACTTCAGAGTATTGTCTGTTATTCCTTAACTTTGTAGAATTAATTCGACAGTTTGAAACCAAGTCTGAGGTTAATTGGGCTGCAAGACTGGTGATTTAGGAATGTTCCCTGATCTCAGGGGCTTATCGTCAAACATTTGTTGAAAGGGTATCATTTTGCCAGGTTCGGACAGCGAAAGTTTTTGGCACACACGCAGCACTGTAGCACACCCAGTGCACATATCACTCAGGTGTGCAGTTATAACTGACGGGGGTAGTAATTTTGCAGCATCCATCACATGGCTCAAGTGGTCGAGTGGTATGCTGCAATGCGAGTGGAAACATTAGGCTATGTTATGGAGTGGCTGATTCTTGTAATGAAACAGCTTGATGTTACAAGTGTTCCTCATGTGACGTCTTGTAGAAGGTCTGATGGTTTGTGGCACCGTTTCACATATTTGCTTCTACACTGCATAATAGTTGCTGTTGGGTTGGTCTACTAAAACCTCCATAATATGCGTAGTTTGTAGGTGCATAATCGTGTCTCGTGCAATTTTCTTCATCCTAATGTTGATGGAATGAGAATGAAGTACAGTTTGCCATTTGAGTCTGTGTCCTGGGTGGCAAATTCCATTATTTGCTGGTAACGTAAATTATCCATTGTGGCCACATATTTAGTGTTGTGCATTTGTTATTGTGATGATCTGTTGACTCGGAATCACCACTGTATTTACCGATGTCTTAGTTGATCAGAACTAATTACAGTCGAATACACTGTTTAATAAACAATATTAATTTTATGGAATATTGCTTCCCACAACATAAGACATATTATGCACACACAATGCATTACACAGTGCATTACCAGAGCACACACTCTCTCTTTTCTCTGTAAGGAACCGACACTCCTCAGTCTTTTGCATGGGAAAGTTTGTTTCTTCCTCTGTTGTTCCTGACTCGTTCGATTATCACTAACTTTTGATGTTATTTCTCTTGTCGTTGCTGCATAGAATATTGACAAAACAACACTTCTTGCCTTCTTCTATACTGGCAGGTCCACCTCTTTTAACGTCTGGTGGTCACTTTCGTATTACATACACTACGTTTACTTGCGACACATCTTCCTCAAGACGAAAGACGAATTTCAGCAACCGTTTTTCGCTGTCGCACTTACATGTTAAGGTTTGGAGCGTAGTCAAATATGGCGTCTGGAAACCAGTTACTCAAATGTTTTTATTTAGTCAGCACACAATTACTATTTATGTTTAATTAAATATTAGAAGTAGACAGCTTCATGCTCAGTGCAATATTTCTACTTCTCCTTCACAGTGCAAAAAGTCACCCCATGTATATTAGTCGAATTTTTTTTTTAAGTCGTAACCTGACAGCCCAAGCACGTTTCAAAACGGCTGTGCGTTTACATGATAGCGAAAATCGACCGTGGAAGTGGAAAACCAGCTGCAAGAAGCGAATTTCCAGAATCAATTTTGGAGTGTTTACATGAACAACCAAAAGCGGTATTGGTTTATGCATTCCAGTTTGGAGAGCCCATGTAAACATATTGACAGGGATGTCCGTGTACTTTTGGTCAGGTAGTGTAGACTACTGCACTACTGACTACTGAGGGTAGGTATCTGCAGACATATCACAGCCTGCTTGGACTGGTGAAGGTGAAGTGCTAGCTATTGCAGAAGTTGCATATAAAGCATGACTATCAGTAAACAGAAAAGCAAAAGGAGACTTGATTTATCGGAACAGAAATCAAAACAAAAGAGGAAAAAATCTGAGTACAAATGCAGCTTCTGTAACAAGAAAGGATACAGAAAAGATGAGTGTTTCTCTTTTTCCCCAAGAAGAAACTAAGTATGCAGGTAGCAAACAATGTCGATGAAGCTCATCGGTGTTTCACTATGAATGTGCCTGCGCCGAAGTTTTGTGACTCCCAACATCTTTTGGCGCATAGGCGATGGTTGTACATCAACATGTGCAACGATCCAAAAGTGTTCATACATGTGACAGAAACGCAAGAGAATTTAATGCTTGCAGACAGAAGTGTTATGCAAGCAACGGCTAAAGATGACGTATGTATCGCAAAAGCAGCCAGTACCGCCAACACCATAACGCTGAAGAACACTTTGAAAGTGCCAAAACTCGGAACCAATCTCATTTTACTGGCAAAGGTCGTGGACAAGAACCACATGGCTACATTTGAGAAAATTCGTGCAGCTATACGAGTTATGAACAGTAAAGTCAAAGTGATTACAGAGTTGGTAACTTGTTTTATTGACAAGAAAATAGTCTGAAGGCGGGTATCGTGGGTGAACTGAAAGTTATGAAAAGTGATATACAAATCTTGGATGCTCATTTATGCCACTTGAACTCTCTAGAAACGATAAAATGCCCAGAAAATAGTATGTGACAGGTTTTAAATTTAGTGATGTCGATCTCACAAAAAGCACTTCGTGTATTGAAGGAAAAAATCACGTCCACACTCTACAGCAACCGAGAACTGAACTCAAATGAACTTCTGGAGTGAATCCATTCCGATGTTTGTAAGCTAATGAGAGAAATATCTCAAGGTGATGAAAGATTTTTGTGACCTTCATAGACGACCATGGCAGATGAAGTCTAGGAAGGGCTGACAACAAAATCGTTGAATTCAAAAAGCCTTGTTGAGAATCAGAGTGGTCATTATACCAAACCCTTTCAGCCAGTGACTGTAAGGAGTACTGCAATGAAAGAACAGACTCCATCCTCAAAATGGTTGGAAGACAGTGACGTCTGAGAGTTCCACACACACCAAATCAGAATAGTATCACCAAACGAAAGAAGTGTTCGTTGGTTGAAGTGGCTCGTTCCTTGCTGGTTTAGTCACGACTGCCACCATTGTTTTGGATTGAAGCTATCAACACAACTAACTATATTCGAAATCATTGCTTAATTAAATGACTGTCTGATGGAACTCCATATGAGAAGTGGCTGAAGGGAAAACCTGACCTATCTCATCTTTGTATGTTTGACCAAAATGTTGTCATCCTGGATAAAACGCCAAACAAAAGAAAGTTAAATTCTAAAGGAAAAGAAAGGACTTTTGTAGGATATTCTATCTGTTCAAAATATCGTCAATGGGTACCAAGAGATTACAAGTGTCACATGTCAAGTGACGTGAAGTTCCTTTATCACAACAGTTTTAACTTCAAACAATATTATGTGGATGTCTGTGAAGATGAACCAGATTATCACCAAAGAGGAGGCATCAGTATGAATTCTGAGGGATGAGATTTCAATGGGCATATAAACAATGAATCAGAACTATCATCAGATGATGAACTATTCTATGGCTTTGAAGAAAATGGCTCTGAGCACTATGGGACTCAACTGCTGTGGTTATCAGTCCCCTAGAACTTAGAACTACTTAAACCTAACTAACCGAAGGACATCACACACATCCATGTCCGAGGCAGGATTCGAACCTGCGACCGTAGCAGTCGCACGGTTCCGGACTGCGCGCCTAGAACCGCGAGACCACCGCGGCCGGCGCTTTGAAGAAGATGGGCTTCAACTCACTAGACTAAGAATTCATCTCCAACGACGTCTTATCATGTGACAAAGACAATTCGTCAAGTGTCACACCTACTCAACACTTCGTGTCAGGTGTAGCGAGAGAGACAATTCTTCAAGCATCACACCAGCCCAATAGTTTGAGCCAGTTGTAGATTCAGATGTTTCAATTCATGATAACAATTTCAGATGCAGTGGAGATCAATATCGATGACATATTACATGGTACAGATCATCAATGGCGATTTGAGATTATATATGATGAAATCAGTTTACTGGTGAAAAGTGATGCCTGAGGCATTATAGACAGAACAAAAACTGAAAGGGTGAGTGACTGTAGGGCTGTTTTCAGGAATAGATGAGGATAAATTTGTCTTGTGTGTCTCACAGCTGGATATCACCAATGTGTTTATCAATGCTGAAGCTGACACAGAAATATTCATGGAAGAGCTGGACTCACAGGTCCAATTCTTAAAAAAAGATGAAAAATGTGGAAAACGATAATCACGTACCCAAGAAGGCAACTGGCATGCTCCAAACACTGAGATCAGGTGAAAAAGTATGTAAACTTAGAAAGGCCATTTGTGGGCTGTGTCAGGCTGGTCGACAGAGGTAAGTCAAGTTGAATGTAATCATAAAATCAACTTGATTGCAACCCACAAATTCAGATCTATGTGTCCCTGTAGACAGTGTAGGAAAGTGTCCTGTGTTTTTATTCATTTATGTAGATAATATTGTAATCACGTCAGCAGACACAGAAAGGACAAAACAAATCGACAATGAGTTATTTGACAGATCTGTTATCAAAGATCTTGATGCCATATTTGAGAATAAAGGTAAATCTGTTGGAAAATTGCATTATGTCAAAGTGGTTGCGTCAGAGAAGTTTTACACCGATTCAGAGTGGATGACTGCAAGCTAGTAGGGACTGCATTGGGAACTGCCGGCCGCGGTGGCTGAGCGGTTCAGGGACTGCATTGGGAACTGCCGGCCGCGGTGGCTGAGCGGTTCTAGGCGCTTCAGTCCAGAACTGCGCGACTGCTACGGTCACAGGTTCGAATCCTGCCTTGGGCATGGATGTGTGTGATGTCCTTACGTTAGTTAGGTTTAAGTAGTTCCAAGTTCTAGGGGACTGATGACCTCAGATGTTAAGTCCCATAGTGCTCAGAGCCATTTGAACCATTTTTGCATTGGGAACTGGGAGCATGTTGAGTGCAGCATACAAATACAGAAGATGGCATTCATTATCCATTCAGAAAACTTGTTGGAACTTTGTTATACCTCGCCATCAGTCTCAGTACTCGACCTGATATACACTCCTGGAAATGGAAAAAAGAACACATTGACACCGGTGTGTCAGACCCACCATACTTGCTCCGGACACTGCGAGAGGGCTGTACAAGCAATGATCACACGCACGGCACAGCGGACACACCAGGAACCGCGGTGTTGGCCGTCGAATGGCGCTAGCTGCGCAGCATTTGTGCACCTCCGCCGTCAGTGTCAGCCAGTTTGCTGTGGCATACGGAGCTCCATCGCAGTCTTTAACACTAGCATGCCGCGACAGCGTGGACGTGAACCGTATGTGCAGTTGACGGACTTTGAGCGAGGGCGTATAGTGGGCATGCGGGAGGCCGGGTGGACGTACCGCCGAATTGCTCAATACGTGGGGCGTGAGGTCTCCACAGTACATCGATGTTGTCGCCAGTGGTCGGCGGAAGGTGCACGTGCCCGTCGACCTGGGACCGGACCGCAGCGACGCACGGATGCACGCCAAGACCGTAGGATCTTACGCAGTGCCGTAGGGGACCGCACCGCCACTTCCCAGCAAATTAGGGACACTGTTGCTCCTGGGGTATCGGCGAGGACCATTCGCAACCGTCTCCATGAAGCTGGGCTACGGTCCCGCACACCGTTAGGCCGTCTTCCGCTCACGCCCCAACATCGTGCAGCCCGCCTCCAGTGGTGTCGCGACAGGCGTGAATGGAGGGACGAATAGAGACGTGTCGTCTTCAGCGATGAGAGTCGCTTCTGCCTTGGTGCCAATGATGGTCGTATGCGTGTTTGGCGCCGTGCAGGTGAGCGCCACAATCAGGACTGCATACGACCGAGGCACACAGGGCCAACACCCGGCATCATGGTGTGGGGAGCGATCTCCTACACTGGCCGTACACCACTGGTGATCGTCGAGGGGACACTGAATAGTGCACGGTACATCCAAACCGTCATCGAACCCATCGTTCTACCATTCCTAGACCGGCAAGGGAACTTGCTGTTCCAACAGGACAATGCACGTCCGCATGTATCCCGTGCCACCCAACGTGCTCTAGAAGGTGTAAGTCAACTACCCTGGCCAGCAAGATCTCCGGATCTGTCCCCCATTGAGCATGTTTGGGACTGGATGAAGCGTCGTCTCACGCGGTCTGCACGTCCAGCACGAACGCTGGTCCAACTGAGGCGCCAGGTGGAAATGGCATGGCAAGCCGTTCCACAGGACTACATCCAGCATCTCTACGATCGTCTCCATGGGAGAATAGCAGCCTGCATTGCTGCGAACGGTGGATATACACTGTACTAGTGCCGACATTGTGCATGCTCTGTTGCCTGTGTCTATGTGCCTGTGGTTCTGTCAGTGTGATCATGTGATGTATCTGACCCCAGGAATGTGTCAATAAAGTTTCCCCTTCCTGGGACAATGAATTCACGGTGTTCTTATTTCAATTTCCAGGAGTGTATGTTATGCAGTCAATAACTAAGGCAGTACAATAACAGCCATAATTATGTTCACTGGCAAGTGGTTCAGCGAATCCTTAGATGCTTCAAAGGAACCATAGACAAGATATTAATCTACATCAAGGATAAGGTAAGAATCTTTGGTTTTGCAGATGCTCATTGGGAAAGTTCCAGTGGTGATACAAAGTCATACACAGTCTACAGTTTCACCACAGTCTAATATATACAGTCGCGACACTCTCGCTGATTTTTTTTATACACTGCGACAACAGCGCCCCAAGCGGTGGAGAAGCTACGCTGCTGAATACGGTATTCAGTAAATGTAAACAGTATCTTTTATATTAATTTTTAACATGGTTTCTACGAGAGGCAGCGTATGTAGCGCAATCAGTTGCAGTAATAATAGGAAGAAGACATCACATTTGTCATTCTTCAGGTTTCCTAAGGACCATGAGAGGTATGAAACATCACAGATTAGATTAGATTAATACTAGTTCCATGGATCATGAATACGATATTTCGTAATGATGTGGAACGAGTCAAATTTTCCAATACATGACAATTTAACAACATACTTAAGTTAATATAACAACTTTTTTTATTTTTTGTGTTTTTTTTATTTATGTAGTTTTTTATTTTTTATTTTAGTTTTTTTTCTTAATTTATATCTAAAAATTCCTCTATGGAGTAGAAGGAGTTGTCATTCAGAAATTCTTTTAATTTCTTCTTAAATACTTGTTGGTTATCTGTCAGACTTTTGATACTATTTGGTAAGTGACCAAAGACTTTAGTGCCAGTATAATTCACCCCTTTCTGTGCCAAAGTTAGATTTAATCTTGAATAGTGAAGATCATCCTTTCTCCTAGTATTGTAGTTATGCACACTGCTATTACTTTTGAATTGGGTTTGGTTGTTAATAACAAATTTCATAAGAGAGTATATATACTGAGAAGCTACTGTGAATATCCCTAGATCCTTAAATAAATGTCTGCAGGATGATCTTGGGTGGACTCCAGCTATTATTCTGATTACACGCTTTTGTGCAATAAATACTTTATTCCTCAGTGATGAATTACCCCAAAATATGATGCCATATGAAAGCAATGAGTGAAAATAGGCGTAGTAAGCTAATTTACTAAGATGTTTATCACCAAAATTTGCAATGACCCTTATTGCATAAGTAGCTGAACTCAAGCGTTTCAGCAGATCATCAATGTGTTTCTTCCAATTTAATCTCTCATCAATGGACACACCTAAAAATTTGCAATATTCTACCTTAGCTATATGCTTCTGATTAAGGTCTATATTTATTAATGGCGTCATACCATTCACTGTACGGAACTGTATGTACTGTGTCTTATCAAAATTCAGTGAGAGTCCGTTTACAAGGAACCACTTAGTAATTTTCTGAAAGACAGTATTGACAATTTCATCAGTTAATTCTTGTTTGTCAGGTGTGATTACTATACTTGTATCATCAGCAAAGAGAACTAACTTTGCCTCGTCATGAATATAGAATGGCAAGTCATTAATATATATTAAGAACAACAAAGGACCCCCATTCTTGATAGTTCCCCAGTTTGAGGAATGTGCTGATCTTTGCATGTTATGAGAACTACTTATTTCAACTTTCTGCACTCTTCCAGTTAGGTACGAATTAAACCATTTGTGCACTGTCCCACTCATGCCACAATACTTGAGCTTGTCTAGCAGAATTTCATGATTTACACAATCAAAAGCCTTTGAGAGATCACAAAAAATCCCAATGGTTGGTGTTTGGTTATTCAGATGATTCACAATTTGATTGGTGATAGCATATATGGCATTTTCTGTTGAAAAACCTTTCTGGAAACCAAACTGACATTTTGTTAGTACTTAATTTTTACAGGGGATTAAAGGGACCAGACTGCAACGGTCATCGGTTTCATTTTTACAGATATGTGAAGCTACTCTTGAATACATTACTTTCTCAAAAATTTTGGATAAAGCTGTTAGAAGGGAGATTGGACGGTAATTGTTGACATCAGATCCATCCCCCTTTTTATGCAAAGGTATAACAATAGCATACTTCAGTCTATCAGGGAAAATGCCCTGTTCCAGAGAGCTATTACACAGGGGGCTAAGAATCTTACTTATCTGTTGAGAACAAGCTTTTAGTATTTTGCTGGAAATGCCATCAATTCCATGTGAGTTTTTGCTTTCAAGCAAGTTTATTATTTTCCTAATTTCAGAGGGAGAAGTGGGTGAGATTTCAATTGTATCAAATTGTATAGGTATGGCCTCTTCCATTAACAGCCTACCATCTTCTAATGAACACCTGGAACCTACTATATCCACAACATTTAGAAAATGATTATTAAAAATATTTTCTACTTCTGACTTTTTGTTCGTAAAGTTTTCATTCAATTTTATGGTAATACTGTCTTCCTCTGCTCTTGGTTGACCTGTTTCTCTTTTAATAATATTCCAAATTGTTTTAATTTTATTATCAGAGTTGCTGATTTCAGACATGATACACATACTCCTGGACTTTTTTAATAACTATTCTTAATATAACACAGTAGTTTTTATAATGTTTGATAGCTTCTGGGTCACTACTCTTTCTTGCTGTCAGATACATTTCCCTTTTCCGGTTACAAGATATTTATATACCCTTAGTAAGCCATGGTTTGTTACAAGGTTTCTTACGAGTATATTTAACTATTTTCTTGGTGAAGAAGTTTTCAAATGCATTCACAAAAATGTCATGAAATAAATTATATTTTAAATTGGCATCAGGTTCACGGTAAACCTCATCCCAGTCTAACTGCTGTAGGCTTTCCCTGAAATTTGGAATTGTTAAATTGTTGACTGAACATACTATTTTGGAGGACTGTTTAGTATGGCTTAATAGAGCTATGTCATATATTGTAACTAGCTGTGCACCATGATCAGAAAGACCATTCTCAACAGGCTGATCATTTATCTGGTTAAACTTATCTTGGTCTATAAAGAAGTTATCTATCAGTGAGCTGCTATCCTTTACCACCCGAGTAGGAAAATCAGTAATGGGTGTCAAATTGAAAGAACCGAGTAATACTTCAAGGTCATTTTTCCTATTACCCTCCTTCAGAGAATCTACATTGAAGTCCCCACAAATAATAATTTGCTTCCCCCTGTCTGACAGATAGCACAACAAGGAGTCCAAATTTTTCAGAAACAGATGAAAATTTCCTGATGGGGACCTATATACAGTTACAATTATAAATGTGCCTTTCTTTAATGTAAGCTCACAGGCACATGCTTCTATATGTTTCTCTACACAAAACTTTTTTGTTTCTATACCTTTTGCACAATGATAACTTTTGACATATATGGCAACTCCTCCTTTCTCCATATTTTCTCTCATTACATGTGCAGGGAGCTTATATCCACTTACATTTACCTTATCCATATCAGTAACAATGTGATGCTCAGACAGGCATAGTATATCTATTTCTTCCAATTTAATCTCTCATCAATGGACACACCTAAAAATTTGGAATATTCTACCTTAGCTATATGCTTCTGATTAAGGTCTATATTTAGAGCGCTCTTTATTTACGATTTTTTTCTAAACTGTACCGAATTACTGAATTTGTTTTTCTTTTTTAGGAGCAAGAAATGGTTAATAAATAGTAGAAGATAGGACCTGCTGCAAAAAGATGTCCTTTATTTGCACAATAACGTGAATTTTTGTGCGTTACATTTCGAGTCAAACCAGTTCACAAGCGCAGAAAAGAAGACATGGGTATGGAATGCAGTTCCTACGTTATTTGACGTGCCAAATAAGCCACAACTAGTGACGATGAAGAGAAAGTTGCCATACAAACGTGAAAGTATTACTGCAAAAACAATAAAACTGTCTCCTGACACAGAAGAAACAGCTACCACAAGTGTTCCTACACGAGAGACATATATAAAATCACTAACAACGGAATCTGCAACACAGACATCTTTTGAAGATGAAATGCTTAGATTACGTGAAATTATTCGCGTGTAGGAAAATCGTGTGAAATGTAAAAACGTGTAAATCATTAGACTTCGTACAAAATTACTACGTGACAGGGAAAGTGCCCATCGTAAGAATAAACTGCAACCACAACGTCACAGGACACAAGTACAAAAGGAGAAGCTCATTTTAAAAATATTGGTTCCAAGTACTTGAAAAAAGATGCTTTCGATTTATTGAAAAAATCAGTATACCACTGAATGGAAAACGTGGTGCGAGATGGAAAGATGAAACTAAATTATTTGCACTTAATTTGTTGTATTATAGTACTCAGGCATACAGTTTTTTTATCACACTGTTTTAGCCTTCCATCAGTATGTACCTTACAAAGGTATGTGGAAGATATACAATTAAATTGTGGGATAAATAATAACACATTTCATCTCTTAAAGCAGAAAGTGCAGCAGTTACCAGAAACTGAAATAATTGTTAATTTGTCTATGGATGCGATGTCACTAATGGAAAATTTGATATATGACAGCTCTAGGGATCGTGTTACTGGATTTGAAGACATGGGTTTCATACATACATCTGTGGTTGCCAATACTGCATTAACGGTATATTCTCAAATTTCAAACAGCCATTAGTATATTATTTCTCCAAAGGACCAGTAGGAGCCATCCATCTGACGCGCATATTTCTTGAAGTTGGCAAAAAACTCAGAGATTGGTTTGGTTGTAAAAACATGTGTGACTGACCAAGGCTCGAATTTCGTGGAGTGGAGGCACATACTGGGTGTCACACCAGTTAATCCATGCTTAGTACACGAAGGGAGTAATATCTACTTTTTTATGACACCCCACACTTGATAAAAAGCATACGTAATAATTTGTTAAGGTATAACATTATCCACACAACAGATGAAGGATGAATTGGAACTGCTTCATGGAAGGACATTTGTCAGTTGTACTCAAGTGATTGTGAAAGGAAGTACAAGTTGGCCCCCCAAGCTCACAAAAAGAGCTGTCCACCTGCCAGCATTTTCAAAAATGAAGATAAGCACTGCAGTTCGTGTGTTGAGTCATACAGTAGCAACAGGCATTGAGACACTTGTTACTTGTGGCACCATATCATCATCTGCTACTGCTACTGCAGATTTTTGCCAAAAAGTAAACGATATTTTTGACATATTTAATGCATATAGTGTTCAAGGGCCTGTATCCTTAAGAAACTGCATTACAAGTGCCTCAAGACAGTTGGAAATATTAAAGACAATGAAGCCATGGATACAGTCATGAAAATTTGTAGATGTTGATGGGAAAGATTTTTCACATAGGATTAAGTTTGTTAAAGGACTTCTGGGTAACATAAGCGCTTTGAACATGTTTGTTGATGATGTTTTGGGTGGAACCAAATTATATTTATTAACACGCAAAATTAATGAAGAGCCACTGGAAAAAGTTTTCTCAGTGATAAGGCATAAAGGTGGTTTTTGTAGCAACCCATCACCATGACAGTTTTGTGCTGCATTCAGTAATTGTGCTTTAAGCAATTTAATGAACACACACAGTTTAGCTACCTCCAATTGTGAGTGGATCAACTGGGGCCAGGCAATAGTGGATATGAAAGCAGCGCCCAAATTACTTGTTTCACCACTGTTGGACATCAGTGACACGAGTTCAGTGATCAGACTATCAAATGTGGAAGACAAAAGAGACATCGGAGAGGCAAACAGCATTAGATACGTGTCTGGTTATGTATTAAAGAAACTGCTTACAATTCATGACTGTTATAAATGTAGGACAGTACTTGTAGATGGCAGCCAAGACTTAGATGCAAATGACAAAGTTTATTGTCATTTTAAAAGTTATGAAGACAACTTTGGAACCTATTTATTTGTACAAAAGATGTCAAAGAATTTTTAACTCATTGTGAGACTAAGATGACTTCTACTTTTGATGAATATGCTCACATAAGTAATTGTGGTACTTTTTTTTGAACATCTGGGTGCTGTGCTGAAACCAAGCTGCTGTTAATACGACTATTTGTGAAAGTGAGGCTCTTTTACATTATTAAATTCAGGAATCAAGACTTAGTCTGTAGGAGCAAGAGAAGAAATAAAACAGTGATGAAGCTGGCTCATTTGGGTTGCTAAAGTGTTAGGACTGACTTATTCATTTAAGTTTATTTTCGTTAAATGTATCAATGAGATATAATAAAGTTTTAAAACAGTCATGCTTTTTATTGAGAAAACCTGATACTACAAAGAATAAGATGGAAATTGTATTTTTGGAAGCAGGCTTCCTGCAAAACAGAACGTAATGAAAAGTGATATGTCGCCTCATTTTTACACAAGGAAGAGCATCTATATACTTCATATGTGGGATATACAGTGTGTATTCTTTTACTTTCAGTGGAATAAGTGCGGTTGTATGCTACTTCTTAATTATTTCTTCAAGAATATGTTGCAGCTTATGTCACTTCATTCAATAGTTTGTGCTCTGTTTACTTATATTTCACGATCATTTATGTCTCTCGCTGTTCTCCTAACACTTGTGACGCAAAAATATATTAACTATTTTGTAAATTACGTACAAAACGAATTAAAAACAAACATTATTTTTACGTCGCATCTGCCATCAGAGTAAGACGAGCTTTCTGTCCGCTAGGGGCGCTAGTGTCGCTTGAACTGTCAAATGGTCACAACTTTCACAGTAGTGAGTGTCGCGACTGTATATATTAGACTGTGGTTTCAAATTTATCCAGATCAGAAATCCCATGGTGATCGCGAAAGCAGAGAGCTATTGCTCTTTCATCAACTGAAGATGAGTACATGAGCCTCGCTGAAGCAGCAAAGGAAATTATTCACAGGTGAACATTCATGAAGAGACTGGGTTTAGGAAAATTGTCATACATCCTCTTGTTCAAAGACAGTCATCAAAGTGGTTACATCAGAGAAGTTTTACACCAATTCAGAATAGTTGTCTGCAAACCAGTAAGGACTTCATTGGCAACTGCGAGCAAGTTGGATGATATGGAATGATAAACTTTTATAGCCACAACATTCCTCATGCTGCAGAAGTTCAAGCCCCTCTAACTAACGCCTTGGCAGGTAAAAATACTCAGGGTAAACTGCCTCTGCAGTGGACCTCAGGGATGCAACTTGCATTTGACACTATCATTTTGGCACACCTTTGGTCTTCAGCCTGTCCATAACAGCTGACACTAGCGAAACTGCAATCAGGACAGCCCTGCAACAAACATTAGAATGCCAATAACATTTGGTCCAATTCTTTTCGTGGAAAATCACCGAGTCATAACAAATGTGGTTGGGTTATGACCAGCAGCACCAAATTTATATCCTAAGTAGTATACACTATATGATCAAAAGTATATGGACACAGTTTTGAAGTATGGTACAGCACACGCTTAAGGCTGCCCTCATGTGTCATTCCAGACAGTGGACAGAAGCCCTGCCACAGGTATTGCTGGGTGTGAGTACTGTCTACAAAGAAGATTTGCTGTCATGATTGGCGGAAATTCTGTATGGCAAAGGACCTGGGCACATCATGTTGTGTGATGTCACTATCCAGCAGACCTACAATAGTTGTACTCCAGACATCATACAGTGCTGCAGCATGATGATCATACTTTCAGAATATTACTGAATGGCAAGCCCTCAACAGATGCAGCTGTCATAGGAGCTTCAGGATCAAGAGTGAGACGAAGGTCTTAGCTCTTCTGCAAGAGGGTCTCATATCTATCATCGATATGCTACCCAGTGGATTTCAGTTTCATCGATACGCTACCCAGTGGATTTCAGCTTAGCTCTTCTCCTCAAAAGGGAGAAGACGACTCATGGCTCTCACTGTGGCTGGGCCCAATGGACTCCTTCTACCTGAGTGTACCTACAGGAATAATGGTACCACCGTCTCCACCTTACCTTCCCACAGTGTTCCACACTGGAGGGGGTCTCTGTGGGACAACAACGTGCAAAGCTTTATGTTTCATCTGAAATCAGAGGCTAAGTAACAAAAAGTGTTCTTTTATATCTTTGTTTTTTGTTGGTTCAGTCCGTTCATGATATGTCGCTTAAGCTCATGTTTCTTTTTCGGTGTCTGATATTTATGCTAACACAGTTTAATTTAATTACAGCAGCTGGCCGCTGTGGCCATGCGGTTCTAGGCACTTCAGTCTGGAACCGCGTGACCGCTATGGTCGCAGGTTTGAATCCTGCCTCGGGCATGGATGTGTGTGGTGTCCTTAGGTTCTAGGGGACTGATGACCACAGATGTTAAGTCCCATAGTGCTCAGAGCCATTTTAACCATTTCATTACAGCAGTATACGAGTGTTGTTGCACTTACTCATCTGCAAACAATTTTCCTTACATCCATACCTATCATACCCTTCAAAAGCAACAAACTGTTTTTAAAATGTAAAGTACTTTCTCTTAAGAAAGTGTATTGTCTTTGCATTCACCTCTGAAAAAGCTTTTAGATCATCAATGACTTCGTAAGCAAGAATTAAACTCTCTTTGAATTAAACAAGGAGCCACAACAATCTTCTTTTAGAGATCTGATATTAATCTCTCTTATAGATCCTATGCACGAACTTTGTGAAAAAAACTGACCTTTTATCTACTAGAAACAAAAAAAATGCAATATGGCAGGCCCTATGACCCCTTCATACAATTATTAAGGGCCGTCACGTCAGCCTATTTGTATTTCTAAGATCTGAATTTGTATACATCCAAATTATTGTCACTTCACTATTGTATAACATTGTCATGAAAAGTAGGTAATCAGATGCTATGTACTGGCATGTACATGATCAGGAGTAGGATGCGTGCATATCATAATTCTGTTCATTTCGTGTATGAGGCCAGCAGGAACGTTTGGGCTGTGAGGAGGCCAACCGCTCACTACAGCAGGGGTTGGGTGGTGGTGGTTGGAGGGGGGTTTGGGGGGACATACAATCACTGGGAATTGTGGAGAGAGTTCCGATTCCTGGCTGGCGGTTTTCTCTTTTGATATTAGGTCTTAGTGGCCAGAGCAATGGATGCTCACTTTTGTTACAATGGCTGGGGGAGTAGTGGTTTTCTCTTTCGATATTAGGTATAAGGGTCCAGAAGGACAGACACTCGCTATTGTGACAATATCTGGGGGAGTAGTGGGGAAAAGGGGTGCGGCCCCACGTTGCATTGTTGCCAAATTTATTCAAGATGGCGGCGATAGATGTGGCAGTGTTGCAATGACGTCATGGCGAGAAGTTCTAATTTTGACGGGAAAATAGGTCAACTGGGCTACCTCCAATAACCTGACACCCTCCCCTCCGCCCTCCCCACCCATCCCACCAAAGAAAATGGCGGGAAGTTCATATTTTGCCAGGGAAAAGGTCACTGCGGCTACCTCCACTAACCTAAGTCATCCGACCACCATATCTTCCTTGGAATTGGCGGGAAAAGGACTCAGTCTGCCCTAGGCTGCTGGATAGGATGGGTGTAAGTCTTTATTTTGCATGCAGTGTTTATTTAAACAATTTGAGTTGTCATAGACAGTAGCTCTATCCAGTGTGTTCTCCATGAGGACCGGAGTCCAACAGACCTAGTACACAGTATTAATATCAGAGGGCACTGTCGTCACATGGCAGTTTGGAGAAAAATGGCGGGAAAGAGACTCAGCCTGTCCCCAACTGCTGGAGAGATGAAGGAGTATACTTTACTTATTTTGGAGCAATTTATTTACGGATGCCTTTCATGTAGTTTATTTATTATGCTGATACAAAACACCTTGGCATGCTTGGGGTCACAGTAAATAGCGAACAGACCTGCAAACTGCCTGCAAATTACTGTAAAAATGCAGTAAACTCATGTACAGACACGAAGACAACTCCTAAATTATCAAAGTACTGCATGTATAACGCTCTGCAAATACACTTGCTAATTGTAAATTGTCGAAATAATGTATTACACAGCCTGCAGACCTTCAAACTACTCTTAAATTACCGAAATAATACAGTACACGGATGTACAGACACACAAACAACTTGTAAATTGTCAAAATAATGCATGTAAAACGCTCTGCCAACATGCTCAATAATTATAAACTGTCGAAATAATGCATTGCACAGCTTACAGAGCTGTTCACGAAATAATGCAACAGACACGTTCACTTCGCGTAAAATAATAAAGAATAATGAATGTATTACGCTCTGCAAATATGCTCAGAATGCTTAAACAGCCGAAATAATATACTGCACAAAACACTCATTGCATTTAAAAACGGTTTTGAACTATCGTTAAGAAATTCGACCGTGACGTATCAGCTAACTGTTCCCTACAGATTTCCAAGGCGAAATGATGATTGGATGCATTATGCCTGGTGATCCTAACGGGACAACCCGTCCCACATGCGAGATGCATCTAGCCGCGCACGTGTTTGCCATGGCTGACACATAATTCGCGAAAGCTTCGTTTATTGGCGACGATTGGCTGACTTCTGTCACAAGCAAAGTGGGGGGACTCTGGGTGCAAGGTAGAAGAGAACAGGAAGAGTTGGTTCCTTTCTGATGCAGGAGTTGGTCGCGTACATTTCTGCCCTTGCTGCAGAGTAATTTCAGTCACAGTTTCACATGACCAGCCATCCAGACAAACACAGTTTTTCGCTCTCGCACTTCCATCGGTCTCCAAGGCACAGCTCATCTTCATGTAGCCCAGCTGACCACCAGCAGCAGCCATCATCAGCACACCACTTTTTGCCATACTGCCAATAATATAAGCAGCTTCAACCTATAGGGTTTCAGTCGATTTTTCAGCTGCCCAAGATTCGAAGTGCGGTTTCTCAGCGGTGGCACCTGTAGAAACACTTTGTCTCCTTAGGTGATATCACGGTAATGTATCTGATCATGCACTTGTTTATCGTTGTTAAGCATTTCACCTGTTCTCTTTGCTCCCCCTTCTCATAGTAGAGAAGCACGCTAGATAGTGTCGGAAGTTCCATGCGGCTTACGCTGGCCGCAGTGGCCGTGCGGTTCTAGGCGCTGCAGTCCGGGACCGCGGGGCTCCTACGGTCGCAGGTTCGAATCCTGCCTCGGGCATGGATGTGTGTGATGTCCTTAGGTTAGTTAGGTTCAAGTAGTTCTAAATTCTAGGGGACTGATGACCTAAGATGTTAAGTCCCATAGTGCTCAGAGCCATTTGAACCATTTTCCATGCGGCTTTTCGCTGATGATGCTGTAGTATACAGAGAAGTTGCAGCATTAGAAAATTGCAGCTAAATGCAGGAAGATCTGCAGCGGATAGGCACTGGGTGCAGGGAGTGGCAACTGACCCTTAACATAGACAAATGCAATATATTGCGAATACATAGAAAGAAGGATCATTTCTTGTATGATTATATGATAGTGAAACAAACACTGGTAGCAGTTACTTCTGTAAAATATCTGGGAGTATGCGTACGGAACGATTTGAAGTGGAATGATCATATAAAATTAATTGTTGGTAAGGCGGGTGCCAGGTTGAGATTCATTGGGAGAGTCCTTAGAAAATGTAGTCCATCAACAAAGAAGGTGCCTTACAAAACACTCGCTCGACCTATACTTGAGTACTGCTCATCAGTGTGGGATCCGTACAGGTCGGGTTGACAGAGGAGATAGATAAGATCCAAAGAAGAGCGGCGCGTTTCGTCAGAGGGTTATTTGGTAAGCGTGATAGCGTTATGGAGATGTTTAGCAAACTCAAGTGGCAGACTCTGCAAGAGAGGCGCTCTGCATCGCGGTGTAGCTTGCTGTCCAGATTTCGAGAGAGTGCGTTTCTGGATGAGGTATCGAATATATTACTTCCCCCCCCCCCCCCCCAGAGGCTTTCCGGGAGTCGTTCTTCCCGCAAACCATATGCGACTGGAACAGGATAGGGAGATAATGACAGTGACATGCAAAGAGCCCTCCGCCACACACCTTTGGGTGGCTTGCGGAGTATGAATGTATATGTAGATTCCATGGTCTCTTTTGTAAGAGGTTCTTGCCAAAACCTCTATCAAGTGAGGACTATTTACATGTTTGATTACGTTAATATATGTGACTGTTCCTTGTGTAAATTCATGGTCAGTTTCGTGTTCCATTCAAAGAAAATAAATGTGAACTTAAATTTTTAGGATGACATTTATCTGCGAAACAGTCACACTCACCAGAATCCTTTCCCATCATCATGTTTGGAGGGGAAATTTGATTAATTAATTTAATGACTAAATTATATGAGAGGCTAGCCACCTATGTACGATTATATCAGGGCCAGAAAAAGATTGTGATACACACCTGGTGCAGATTCAGTACAAACCTACGTGGGTTCGATTGTGTAACATAGTGATGCTGCCCCCTAACTCGCATATCAGTTAAGGACCCCAGAACAGCAAACATTCAGTCTCGCTATTGGTTCACGCTGCCTTAGTATTTATACCCTACGGAAGACACTAATAAAATTTACACTGTTAGGTCAAAACTACGTGAACAGCCGCCAGCCGCTGTGACCGAGCGGTTATAGGCGCTTCAGTCTGGAACTGCCCGACCGCTATGATCGCAGGTTCGAATCATGCCTCGGGCGTGGATATGTGTGATGTCCTTAGGTTAGTTAGGTTTAAGTAGTTCTAAGTCCTTGGGGACTGATGACCTCAGACGTTAAGCCTCATAGTGCTCAGAGCCATTTGAACTATTTTTATCTGGACACTCCCAAAACATACGTTTTTTCATATAAGGTGCATTGTGCTGCCACTTACTGCCAGGTACTCT
Organism: Schistocerca nitens; assembly: GCF_023898315.1. NCBI lineage: Eukaryota > Metazoa > Arthropoda > Insecta > Orthoptera > Acrididae > Schistocerca > Schistocerca nitens. The sequence continues at coordinate 694,429,729 of NC_064616.1, read as the reverse complement.
ATATCAGCGACCGCAGTAGTCATTAGACATCATGAGAGAGCAGAATGGGGTGCTCCACGGAACACACGGTCTTCGAACATGGTCAAGTGATTGGGTGTCATTTGTGTCATACGTCTGTATGCGATATTTCCACACTCCTAAACATCCATAGGTCCACTGTTTCCGATGTGATAGTGAAGTGGAAACGTGAAGAGACCTGTACAGCACAAAAGTGTACAGGCCGATCTCATCTGTTGACTGACAGAGACTGCCGACAGTTGAAGAGGGTCTTAATGTGTAACAGGCAGACATCTATCCAGACCACCACACAGGAATTCCAAACTGCATCAGGATTCACTGTAAGTACTATAACAGTTAGGCAGTCGATGAGATGTTCAAACGTGGAAGGAACACTCGCATTCGATCGCAAACACTTCGTGTCTGTCCTGAAATTTCAGAAGTTCAAAGAAGTAAGAAGTACTTTACACCCCAAGATTTGGCTGTGACAATTTAGCAAGTACTCCCTTCTTTGTGATCACTGAATACGAAGCTTGAATTTATTTGTGCTCACGTGGATAGTGTCATTGAGGAAAAAATGAGAGGCCTTGCAGCATGCTGCAGTTCCTTCGACGAATTTCGAGACGCATTTCCCGCTAAATACTGGCCATGAGAAATGAAATACCGAATGAAGTAAGAAATAATGATGTAGCATACTCTAGAAGTGTCCAGATACAAAAACCCTCTCAAAATGTTCGACACATTGCTGAGAATTGCTTAGATTGCTTAGACTCACCATTTAGCACATATGAGATAATTCTCATCTGCTTAGCAAACTTCCAACCCACAAGCAGTAGACTTTAGTTGATAGATGCGGTGACAACAGTGAGTCGTTTAAATAGTTGCTGTCCAAACTGGAATTTTTGTTTGACAAACAAAATGCAAGGGAGAGAAGAACGGCAAAGCATGGGGAATAATCAGCATCCCTGCCAGAATAACAAAGGAGGAATGAGCGAAATGAACCACAAGGTGTGCAACAGGAAAGAGTAGTATGGCCGGACAGTAGGAATTATGTGGACCACTGCTACAGAGAATGCCCATAGCTTTGACAGAAACTGTGCGAACAGAGGCATAGCCAGCACGGAGACAACCGATGGGGCACACGAAACTATAATAATAACTACTGCGACAGAATCGATAAAAGGGGTCTGAACCCATGCAGTGGACAACAACAGCGAAGTGACTATAATAGTTGACGCCAGAAACGTGTGGAGGTGGTTCAGCATAACACCGCATCGAGATTCCGTCGCAACCAGGTAAATATATCAGTTATGAGGTTATGCGCAAAGTGCGTACTAAAAGAGAGAGGCGTTCAGCAGGGAGGACCTCCACCCAGTAATTACAATACGGAATGTAGAGCTGCGCAGCACTGTTGACAGCGGAAGCAATACTACCGCCATCTCAGAATAGGTGTACCACCAGTGTGCTGCAGAGAAGAACTGGCTTATTCTCACAACGAAAACAACTAAAATGTGAAGTGCAATGGAAGGGATAGGGACTACCGTGAACCTGCTTACAAGTGGACAACAGTGGATATGATAGAGCAGCCATCCAACCTGAATACGTTCAGGACGAAAAAAAGTGCCGCATAGAACCGAAACCTGAGGAGATCATCAAGGAGAAAGTGGTTTCAGTCCACAACATAGGGATTATGGAACAAAGGGAACTCGAAAGTATTCATGTTTATGCCAAAGGCAAGCACGATCAAAAATTTTGTGTATGAGTTCACACAAAGTTCTTCGTTACACCTTACACCATTCCACATGTATATGATAAAAAGGTTGCGTCTGGAATGTCAAAGATGTTGAAAGACGAGGTGATAGTATGGCGAGATCTACTTACAACAACCCCATCAAGGTAGTGGAAAGGGAAGATGGGTCGATTCGCATTGGTTTGGACTCCTGATAAATCAACACAATACTCGATACAGACACCAACAGACCAGAAAGGCTCGAGGAACTGCTCCAGAACTTCCACAGTGTATCTCTTTCTTCGTCGATCGATCTGTGCGGTAGCTTTTCACAAATTGTGCTTCACCCAGAATGTAGGCAGTACACAATCATCCTTGTATTCTGGAAGTGTCAGCAATGCAATACATGGTATCATCAGTGATTTACTAAAGGAGAGAGTCACTATATATGTTGACGATCTGTTAATGGCAGAAAAATCAAGGCAGCAACACAGATAAGTCCCATGAGAATTATTGGACACCATCAAGGAACAGAGTGTTACAGTCAACATTGAAAAGTCGTGTTTTGGATCAACAAATGTTGACTTCTTAGGACGTGCGATTAGGGGAGAGGGAATATCACCAAATCCAGAAAGAATAGAGGCCTTCGCATAGTACCTTCGCCCGACCACTAAGCGATAATTGAGCGCATTTCTTGGCGACATCAATTTCTTCCAGCTATTTATACACATTGAAACATTGAGTTGTCCACGTCTTACTGCATCGGCAGGAAACAATGCACCCTAGGGATGGGAAAAGGAGGCCGAAATGCTGTTCCAGGGGCTCGAATTGGCATTACAGGGGGTCTTATTCTGTCACACCCAAACCTCGCAGAGGATTTCTGTATGGTGACAAACGGCGCATACTCAGGACGACGTGATGATTTTCGAAACTTTTATGGATGCTGGATGTTCAAGATGGAAAAAAATCGCGTTTGGGAGTCGCGTTCTCAGAAAAAGTGAGAAAAGCTATTCGGTAACCAAGCTGGAAGCGTTCGCCATGGCGTGGGGATTCGAGAAATTTACACTGAAATGCCAAAGAAACCGTTATATGCATGCATATTCAAATATAGAGATATGTAAACAGACGGAAAGAATGTGGTGCTGCGGTCGGCAACGTCTATATAAGACAACAAGTGTCTGGCGCAGTTGTTAGATCGGTTACTGCTGCTACAATGAGAGGTTATCAAGATTTAAGTGTGTTTGAACTTGATGTTATTGTCGGCGCACAAGCGATGGGACACAGCATCTCCGAGGTAGCGATGAAGTGGGAATTTCTTCATACGATCATTTCACGAGTGTTCTGTGAATATCAGGAATCCGGTAAAACATCAAATCTTCGGCATGGCTGCATCCGGTAAAAGATCCTGCAAGAACGGAACCAACGACGACTGAAGAGAATCGTTCAACGTGACAGGAGTGTAACCCTTCCACAAACTGCTGCAGACTTCAATGCTGGGCCATCAACAAGTGCCAGCATGTGAATCATTCAACGAAACATCAGCGATATGGGCTTTCAGAGCCAAAGGCCCGCTTGTGTACCCTTGATAACAGCATGATACAAAGCTTTACACATTGGACTGTTGATGACTGGAAACATGTTGTCTGGTCTGACAAGTCTCGTTTGAAATTGTATCGAGCGGATGGACATATATGGGTATGGAGATAACCTCATGAATCCATGGACCCTGCATGCTAGAAGGGGCTGTTCAAGCTAGTGGAGGCTCTGTAATGGTGTGGGGCATGTGCGGTTGGAGTGATATGGTACTCCTGATATGTCTAGATACGACTCTGACAGGTGACATGTACATATGCATCCGGTCTGATCACCTACATCCATTCATGTCCATTGTGCATTCCGACGGACTTGAGGAGTTCCAGCAAGACAATGCGACATCCCACATGTCCGGAATTGCTACAGGGTGGCTCCAGAAACACTCTTCTGAGGTGTAACACTTCCGCCGGCCACCAAACTCCCCAGACATGAACATTATTAAACAGGTCTGGGATGCCTTGCAATGTGCTGTTCAGTAGAGATGTCCATCTCCTCGTACTCTTACAGATTTATGGACAGCCCCGCAAGACTCATGGAGTCAATATCCTCCAGCACTACTTCAGGCATTAGTCGAATCCATGCCACACCGTACTGCGGCACTTTTATATGCTGCAGGAGCCCTACACCATATTAGGCAGGTGTACCAGTTTCTTTGGCTCTTCAGTGTAGATTTTTTTATATGGTTAGAGGACATGCAGTTATGCAGACCACACAGATCTGGAATTCCTGCTCACAGCGAAACAAATAAGCGGCTCGCTGAACGGGTGCTCTTTGTTCAGGAGTTTCATTTGTATATCATTCAAAAAATGGGCAGTACGAATATCATTGCTGATGCCTTGTCTGGGTCACCGATTGGCTTCATTAAGAGCAATGATGAGAAACTTGAAGGAGACCACTTATTTTTCTGCTATATGAAAAAAGATTGCACCAGAAGAAGACTTAAAAGTTAGCATGAGGGACATAACAAACGAGTAGGATAACGATCCAGGAATAGTCAAGATGAAGCAGAAAAGGAAAGACATTAGAGAGCCTGCGAGCAGATAGTTCTGTCTCAGTAGACGGAAATTACCATCGAGGCACCAAATTTTGGGGCAGTCGGGTATTTGCCTCTATTACTGCCGAAAACATTTTGGCTATAAAAATAGGGCCATTCACTCAGTTTATTAATTAAAATTTAACTGCATATCATGAAACAAAAAATCAGAAAACTTACAAATTTTAAATGAGTATGAAAATAATCGAAGAATTTAAAAATCTCACATATGAAAAAATTAATATATTTTAGTTTTATTTTCTAAGAAAGTAATAAATTTTATATTTTATTTTTTAAATATATTTTTATTTTTCATTTTTAAATTCAAAATTTTTTATTTTTCATCTTCTAAAATAAATAAAAATTTTTACATTTTTTTTGAAAATCTAATAAGGTATTTAATTCTTCATTTTTTAAAAGTGAATAACATTTTCTCTTCATACATTATGACAAAAAAATCTTATAAATCAAGTCTCCAAAATTTAGCAATCTATTTGTTTTTCTGTTTACAAAAATCTAACGAATTATAATAAATAAAAATGTGACTAGCATATGAGACAAATTTAGATCTAAGAAAAATACTTTTGTTGATATAAAGAAGAAGCCAACAGAGAAACAAGTTAAATGTCGTATTTGCAAATATTATTTCAAGCAATCCCTAATTATAGAACACTTGAAAAGTATGTAACATAATGATGCTATTGATCACATTAATGAATGTTATGCTGAAGATACGAATGTGAATTCAACAGCAGTAATAAAAATTTATTAGAAATGTGGGAAGCAACTAATTTTTTTTAACATAAGAAAATTTTTAATTGTCATACAAATATAATTAACAATCAAAAATTTGATTTATTTTCTAATGAAATCTTAAAAGAGGTTAATAATATATCAAAAATACTATTTTTAAAAAAGATTTCACCTTAAACAGTATAAATATTTTAAAATTTCTCAATTCATATCTATGTTAAATATAATAAGTTAAATTCTTTTTCCATAAAAAAATTCTATAAGCTAAAGTATTATTAGGAATTTAGCATCAAAAATAGCACATAATTGTACTGTTTTTTTTATTTGAAAGAATATATTTTCTTTGAGTCATATTTATATTATAAATAGTATAATTCGCAATCAACTTATGGATTTATATCAATATCCCACTTTAAAGGGGTTAAAAAAAAGTAAATGAATCATAAGCTTTTTAAAAAAGTTTTATTTTTCACATTTTTAAAACAAATATATTGTAATTTAACATTATCAAACAATGAAGAATCAACTAATTAATTATTTTGTGTTTTGTTTGAAAAACAAAAAAAATTAGGAATACCAAACTCTGCTGAAATTATGTGCTCTAATTTCCTATTTTCAATAACATCGATCCATTCATTTGGTAATTTATCTTTTATTTCAATGTCACCATCATTTCTATCTGACTATGTAAGAATAGCATTTCCAGCACTAGAAGTTAAAGAAAAAATAACAGTTAAACCTCCTACCCACATAATTTCTGTATACCCTTTGAAATAAACCCAAACAGTTCTAATGTATAAAGTATTTCGTTTCTTTCCATTTTATTTTGCAATTGTTAAGTCCATGTGCCTCCATACAAATTTTATTGGAAAGAGACATTGTTAGAAATAATAAAACTGATGAGGAAGAAAAGGATGTTCTATTCTTGATATAATATTATTTCATTTATTTTATAGTTACAAAATCAAATAGTGATTCAACACAGGTATCAATTAATTTCTATTAGATTTTCCACAATATGTAGGATAATTATATCCATCCTCTCACATAAGTTTAAAACTAATATACAACTGAGCATGATTAGAATTAACCCAACCATCTCCAGTATTTATATTAAATTATATATGTCTGTTAGGAATATTTAAGTTATCTTTAAGCTTTTTACTGATAGTAAAACATTAAAACTGATAGCTTTCCATTTGGTAGTTTATAAAGATTGAAATTTTATAAACATTTAATAAAAACACCTTCTTTTAAATAATTAAAAACTTTATAATCCATAACCATTACCTTTGAGGTGAATTCCTAATATTCGTTCTCTGTGCATTATTACTGTAACTGCCATTGGTAATAATTGTTCATCAAATGAAACATCTTCATCATATATTCCTTCTTTTCCCCTTAATTCGAGTTCTTTATATGCTTCATGTCTTTTTTCTAAATCTTTCTTATCTCCATAAGAAATATATTGTATTCTACAAGCTTTATCTAAAGGATTTATACGTATTCGCCAATTACTAATTTTGCTTCTAATTTTGTTCCTGGCCCACAATAATAATAGTCACAAATATACATTTCAAAAGATAATTCACAAATCGATGTATTAACTGATACTCTTCCATATTTTTACGATTACCAAAACATGTGAATTAAATTATTCAAAATTCCAATTGAATAAGGTATATATTTTGCGTTATCAATAATACAATCATTAAATTTATTTGTTAACACTTGTTTTTTCCAACTTTGTCATTATAACTATTTTATTTCCAGCTGATTCCTCTAAATCAATAATTGTAAATTTATCGATTAAATCTCTAAGATCATTCATCGAAATATATTTGACTGGTTTTTCATCATTATTTATTAAGGCTTCAGAAATTTTTTCACACTCATATGAATTTAAAGTTACTGGTAATTGTTTTTGAAAATAAACAGCAAAGATTTCTCTTATCAACTGTTTGTATTTATTACCTCTACTTGCTATTTATTTATTTGGATTATTATCAGAATATAGTTCACCTGAATTATATAAAATATCCAATTATTTTTATATATCTACAGCAACAATTTTTATTCATAACATTAATATTTTTTACTTAAAAGATTCATTAGTTAAAAAATTCATTAATCCATGTGTTGCTTCATATGTTTAATCACCAACTGTTAATTTATCTCCAGCAAATTTTATTGTTAAATTAGCAACAAATTTAAATGCACCAACAACACTTATTCCAAAAGTGTACCTTCACTACAATTGATATATTCTAGCATCTTTCACTTAAATTTATTTTCTTATATTAGAGGCTTCTTCTTTGTTTTTTAACTTTTTTCTATCTTTAGTCTCCTCATCTTATCTCTTCAATAACTCTTGTACTTGTTATTCGCTAAAACTGCCATACAGTTTGATTCTTGGTACTACATTTAAATTATCAAAATACTGTTGTTGATGATAAGAAGCAATTGGCTTTTGAACTTTTGCATTTCTTCAATTGTTTTTAAAACTTTATCTCATATATCTCTGAGTGTATCAATATGTATTGAGCTTCCTTTTTTATATTTTTCATATAAGGTTCTAGGTAGTTTTTTCCATTATTTAAATTCTTGTTTAATTGTTCCTTTATTTTTCTACCTCATTTAGCTTTTCTAACAATCTCTGGATCGTATTTTCCTAACATTTCCATTAAGGATAAAATAAATTAATAATTTTAATTTTCAACCTTTTATGTGTAACATTTACTTTGAAAATCGTGTTCTTTTACAAATCCTACAACTCCTTTTGTTCCATTTTCAAAAATAGAATAATATTTTTACTTTTGATATTTTAAAATTTATTTTAAAAATTTCACATTCAATATATGAATGTTTCCCATTAAAAATAAATCAGTTATATGTTCTCTGAATTAAAATATATATTCAGAAGCAGCATGAATTTCTTTCAAACTCATAACGTTAATAAAATTTGGAAATGTTTTTTATCGTAATTCTCAATGTAAAACGTGTATGTCTTACTTTACATTTTTATAGATTTATCAATTAACACGTATGGGGTTTAGTTTACAAATATTTCTTTCTTTAGCTTTTCTTAGTTTTCTAAATCTTCAAAAAAAACTCATTTATATAGAATTTAATTTTTTTATTTATTGTACGTTCTAGAATGCATTATTTTACATTAATTTTCAATATTTATCTTTAGTTGTCCAAATCATACAAGCACAGCTTTAATCTTTAATTTATAAAATTATTTCAATTTCTAAAACTTGAGATCTCATAATTTTGTTCTTTGTAGTATTATTTAGGAACTATTTTTCGACATACAGAGAAAATATAGGTTTTATTATATCCTTTTTATATATATTTAAACAAGGGCTGCACATTGTTCTAAAACCATCTTTTGTATATTTTTCTTTAGTAAAACAATCAGTTGATGTTTCAACCTCACAATGTTTACATATCTTAGATTGGATGACTTCCATTTAGACAGAATATTTTTATAGAATACATAAAAAATAAGAATGTCTAGTAATTAGTGTTGAATAATTAATCTTTTTTTAAAAATATGTATATAACATTTTTTTGTTACACAACTATGAAAATCATCGAAACCAAACCATTTAACAAACACTTAATCATTTTTTTATATTTTTCAACAACATCTTTAAATACGGATATTTAGTTTATAGACTTCTTATTGTTAAAAATTTCCTCTCACTTCTATGTCTGATGGTTACGATTTACATATGATTAGATTAGAATAAATAACTTCATCTGTTTCAAAAACTTCTGTTGACCAATAGGTACTGCTACTTTCTTCATTAATTCCTTTTAATTTACTTATTCTTACCTGGTCACCTATTTTATATATAGGTTTAATATCTTCAAATCTGTTACATAAATACTTTCCAATAACTTTATTTTCATTTCATTATATTATTCTATTAATTTCAGTTTTAATGTTGAATATTTTGTTTTATTATGTTTAACAACCAGATTTTTAATCCATTTATAATATCTTTGTAACTTAGATTTTATCCACAATTACATCTATCAAAAACAGAAGCTTTTGTTCCTAAATTTAGTTAATTTTATATTTGTTACGTTCTTGAAATCTTGGTAATAAATTTTAAATACCAATCTTAATAAATATGAATGTGAAAAATAAGAAAATTAGAAATTTAATTAAATATAAGTGTGATATAAAATCAAAAAATAATACAAAAATTAAAAAACATAAATTAGAGAAAATAAAAAAGGAATAGATCAAAAAATAGAAGATTAACTAAAACAACTTCAGAAGAAGTAAAATTTTTCATCATACTAAAACTTACATAGCTTGTGAAAGTAGGAGATTAGTAGAAGTTAGTGGTCCAGTTACTGATTAATGCTGACAGCATACAATATTTAGAAAAACAATTAAAAGACCATATCACAAAAGCTGAATATACAAGTTTTGCAATATAATTCAATAGTTATATTACGAAACTGGAATTCAGTAAACACAATGTAAAAAAGAAATAGAAAAAGCTTTATCAGATTATTTTTCAAAAACAATTTAACTTCCTACAGAAAACCTTGAAGTAATATTAAAGATAAAATTCTTGTAGTGAAGCAAAAATTCATAAATTCGATCGGTATAGTTTTATTCTTAAAAGAGCTGTTGCAGGTAAAAACATAAATGAAGATATTGCTTTCAATGTTTTACATTTTAAACATTTTGTTATATCGCTTAGTGTTTCTGATAACCTTACTGAAATAGCTACTGCTAACCAATCAATAAATATTGTAAATACATCAAGTTTTCTATGTGTAGGGATAAAAAATAATGTTGAATCTTTTCAAGAGGATGTAAAATTAATTTTATTTGGCAAACTGTTGTTAGAAACAAATGAATATGACAGATTGGAACAATAATTATGTAATTTTTATTCTTTATATATGGATTCATTGCTTCATAATTTCAAGAATGCTAACAGTTCTAATTTGTTTAAGAAATTAGTGACCTAGAATATTTAAATACAAAGTAATTATTCTGAAAAAATCACTCTAATTGGTAAATACCATTTTCAATTTTTCACAGAGGCAAATTCTAAAGTGAAATATATAGGAACAAGAAATAATGAGGTTTATGATGTAGAAATCTGAACTATGTTCTATGAAGTTAATGCTCATCTTTTTCTTAAAAGATTTCACTGTGAATGATTATCCTACTTATTGAAAATTAGAAAATGTAAAATGGTAATAAAATAAACATTATAATTATAACTATAAATAAACACTTAAAAAACCTGTGGGAAAAACTCGACATGGTTACCTTATTTTTAAACTGATATAATTCTAAGATGAATTAGACCAAGCAATAAAATTGTCCCTTTCCATGAAAGTGTATTTAGAAAACTAAGGCACAGATAAAGCGATAATCGATATTAAGTTGAAAAACCATTTTCAAAAGATTACAAAGAAAAAAATTCCGTAATTCTTTCAAACTAAATTGATCGTTATCATGTTATAAATGTGGCGAAACCAGAAATTATGATAGCAGTTACAGGAAATTTTAAATTATTTAATGCCTTGGAAATGAAATTTAATCTTTTTGTGAATAGATAATTCAGACAAAAATAACATTATGGAACACAGACATCAAACCCAGAATTATAGAATCACTACAGAAAAATGTTTACCTAAAAGTTTAAGAAAGGGATTATAGATATTTTAACGAAAATGGCTAATTTTTAAGCTCATGGTTCTGGCTGGAAATTAAATAAAACTTTTTGGAAAAGAGCAATGAATAGAAATGTCTTTTTAAGATGATCTACTTTCATTGAACTATGTGAAAAAATAAAAGGGAAACAAGCTTTGATTGATGTAAAAAATAATGAACAAATATGTTTTCAGTGGTCTGTAGCTTCAGCATTAAGTCCAGTATATAAATAGGAACGAAAATATCCGCACAAATAATTACAAAGAATTTTATAAACAGGCAGAAGAAAAACTACCTAATAATTCGTTTTTTATTGAAACTGATGATATTTTTAGAATTGAGTTTAAAAGTAAAGTATTTATTAATATTGCCTTTCAATGGAAAGTACCAAGTATCTCCATCAAAAATAACAAATTCCAAGAAGGAAAAACATTTCTGCTATACTTTCAAAACAGAAATAATTCACAATACTGTTGGCTAAAAGATGTATCTAAGTCCAATTTGTGAAAATGGACACCGAAAATTTTGTTTGTGATTTATGCTTATTAAATGTTAATAATTAAGAAAAATTAGATGACCACCAAAATAATTGTTTAATTAAAAGCCAGTCAAAGCAGAACTACCACAAAAATCAACATATGAAAATAATAAATTACAAAATTATCTATAAAGTTCCTTTTTTTACTTAGAGAGATCGTGAAAGTTTATTTTTAAGAATGGGTAACAGTCAACTGACTCCACTCAATTCTTTTACTATAAAATACCTACAACACGAATCAAGTGGTGTTTTTTAATATAGATACAACTGAACGAAATAAAAACCAGTTATTAATAGAGATCTAAATTTCCACATAATTTATAGAGTGTATTGAAAGAGAAGTTGAAGAAATCAGGGAAATTTATTGTAAAGTTGAAATAATGGAAACTTTAAGATGTGATGGACAGTCAGAACATAATAAATGTAAAATCCGTTGTTCGTGTAGAAAAATTTATATAAAAAATGATTAAAACGTTTGTCATCATGATCATTTGACCAGAAAATATAGAAAACCAATATGTAATAATTATAATTTACATTTAAAACACTGTAACTTTGTAACAGTTTTTCACATAATTTAAAGGGCTATGATTCTCATATTTTTGTGAATGAAGTTGGTTAATATGTAAAGGAATTAGTTTTAATACCAAATACGTATGACAGATATAATAGTATTGGTAAACAAACATTATATTAAACTTGAGCTTTATTGATACATTTAAATTTATGGTTTCATGAACGTTCTTCAAATTTAAGAAAGAAACAAACGAAAAATATTAGAAAATTTTTTCCAGAAGAGCTAATAAATTTACTAACTAAAAACGTAGTTAATCCTTATGATTATATGGATAACAGGAAGAAATCTGAAGAAGCGCAACTTCCAGCAAAAATAAAGGAGTTTTACAGCAAAACCACTTAATGTGAAATACATAACAGAGATTATAAACATTCACAGTTAATTTGGGAAAAATTCAATATAAAACGTCTTGGTGACTATCATTATCTCAAAACTGATGTTTTATTAGTAGTTGATATTTTTGAAAATGTTAGAGAAATGTGTATAAAAGCATGTGATTTAGATCACTCCTTGTATTATGGAGCACAAAGTTTATCTTTTGCTGCACTGTTAAAAACTGACCATTCAATTGAATTAATATACAATTGTGATACGGTTTGATGGTTGAAAAAGTAGTATATCCAAATGTTCCGAAATAAATGTCAAAGTAAATAATAAAAATATGAAAAATTTGATACAAAGATTAGATCGAATTTTTAGATATATACAGATGCAAATAATATTCTGGATTTCAATGGGATGAAGTGAACAATTTCGCTTCTAAGAAAATAAGTGAAATTTCAAACACTTATAGAATTCATCATATTTTTTGAAGTAAACTTAGAAATTCTGAAAAAATATACATTATTTACATAAAGATTGCCTCTTGCTCATGAAAAAAAAATTTCCAGGAACTAATGAAAAACAGATTGTTAATTACTTTAGATAATAAATATAAATATCTTGTTCATTTTAGAAATCTTCAGTTATATTTATCTTCAGGAATTAGAATAACAAAAATACATAATGTTCTAATATTTAAACAACCTGATTGCTATATATAGATTTAAGTACAGAAATGAGGACTACAGCAACAAATGTTTTTGAAAAAGATTCCTGCAAATTAGTGAATAATTCAGTATTTCGAAAAACAATTGAAAATATAAGAAATAGATTAGATATAAAATTATTTACAAATCCAGATAAATGTGAAAAATTAATAGTTAAACCGAATTTAGAAAAGTACAATATTTAACTAAAGTGAAGCTACTATCCATACGTATAAACATAACATTTCCTTTCATAATCCTATTTATATTGGGACGGCTATACTTCTTTTATCAAAAGAATTATTGCATGGTTTTCAATATGATGTTATTAAACCGATACATGGATGAAATATCATACTTTGTTATTAAGATACTCATAACTATATCTATAATATGAACACAGAAGATTTTTATGAACATACGAAGAAAATGATTGCTCAGTTCAGTGCTAGTGATTATCCATAAACTAGTATTTGTAATAAAACTCAAGTAAAGAAAGAAGTACTTGGAAAAATGGATGATGGTTGTAATGGATCAATAAAGGAAGAATTTTGTGGTTTAAGAGAGAAAATGTATAGTGTTAAAATTGATGATAAGAAAGGGGAGAAACCAAAAACAGTAAGGAAATGTGTTATTAAAATAAAATAAAATACAAGGCTATAGAGATTGTTTATTTGACAATGAAGAAAATGGAGAACTATGAATTTAGTACAAGGTGAGAAACACGAAACTTATTCAGTTGAAGTTAATAAAAAGGCACTGAAGACCTATGATACTAAGGGATATGTTGTAGATAATAAAATGGGGAAATTACAATATCGCAATCATTTAATTAAAAACTTGTAAAATTATTTATTTCAAAAATATGAACTTATTTTATTTATGAAATTATAAAATTGTTTTATGAAATATTTATATAGACTACAATTTACTAACTTATTTCTAAAATAACTGTTACAATAGCGCTCTTGAAAACAATCAAATTATTATTTTCACGATTTGCAGGTATTTCTAAATTTTGAAACTTATTATGATCAGGTTGAAGTGAAGGAAATATATTTCATAAATTATTTGAGGGTCAAATATTAGTTCTGGTTTAAAAGAAGAATTAATACCTGTTTCTGGATGATAATAAATATTTATATTTTATACACACTCCATCAGCTAAATTAAAATTAATATCATTTAATTTGAAACGAATTTATTTGGCTAATTATTAGCAATAGATTTTTCACTAGCTGCAGTAATTTGATCATTAAAGCCTAAAATTTTCCAGTATTATCGTTTTTATCTGTATATAACTTAACATCACTTTCAGTAATGGATATATTTATACTTTCATAATGTTAACATGTATATCAGGTTTCTTAAAATGAATAAACTTTTCTAAACTTTTTGAACTTCCCCTTGTTCTGCCTCAGTTAAACTATGTCGGCAATTGCTGCTCGAACACTGTTTCCATGTACAGCATCTTTACTCTACCACACCAACATTTCTGGTATGAGATGTTCCCAGGGGAGTCCACTGGGGTCCAAACTGCACAATAACCCTGGATTTGGTGTGGCATGGCTGTGAAGTGGGTGGACTGCTGTGCCCTATTGTGAAGAGGTGAACCACTGAGTGCTATGGTGGTTGGTCCCTGGTTTAATACACACACACACACACACACACACACACACACACACACACACACACACACACACACACACACACAAATGTTGGAACGATGCTGAATTTGGATTTATTACAACAGATACAATATGGAAAATTAGCAATGGAAAATATAGACATGAGATTAATTTTTTATGAAAACTGGGATTACTTAAAAAACGAAAAATTAAAAAATTATCAAATTTAAAAAAGAGAAAGAAAAAATTTGTAAGATTTAAAAAAAAGAAAGATAAAAAGTTTTAATATTTTCATAGGTGAGATTTTAAAATTTTTAGCCATAGAAAATTTCTCTAAGCATGTCCAATGTTACCTGAATTACACCATTCCAGGGCATTGGATTCGCAGAGTAGAAGCAAAATATGAACTTCATTGCCAGTGGCCTCCCAGGTTTCCAGACCTCACACCTTGTGGGGGTTATGTAAAAGACCGCATTTTTATTCCCCTTGCATGTGACACTTGTGAAAGTCCGCAACATTGCATTGCTGAAGCTGTGAATTCGATAACAAGAGACCAGCTGCTTCGTGTGTGGCAGGGAATGAGCCACCGTTTTGATACTTATTGTGTAACACATTTTGCTCACATTGAATGCATAAAATTTTGAGCTTTTCTCTTGCCAAGAACATTGGAATTGTGTTTCTCTCTTTTGTAGTTTGAAAGCAATAAATGTTTGAAATCTATCTCTTCTTTTTGGATAGCCTTGTATTTTGAAACATAAAAGAACATGGATTCTATTAGGGCAATGATGGTTATTTTACAGGGTTAATACCGTTACCACAAATACATTGTTTAATTCGACAACTGTTGACTCAAAGTAGGGCTTATCTGGATGCTGAGTAATCAGTAGTACAGGCATGTTAGCAGAAGCAATGAAATAAGGAATTTATTGAGAGCAGTACTATGGCCTGCTTACAACAAAAATCCAAATAAAAACTGACAAGATGGCTCACACTATGTTAATGCAGAATGCTGGGCTGTGCTCACTAAGGCAAATAACTGTCAGTTGCGATAGTCGCCAACATCATTGCTATTTATTTTTACAAACATGCTAGTACTACAGCTTTCTTCCATGATACTCGTGTCACAATACATGGCTCATTATCTTGATAGAAACATTGTTTCTGGAATTCTTTGTGTAATGTCTGGCTCCCTCGCTCATATTAATTTCGTGAAGTTCATATAAAGTACAAAAACATGTCGATATTTTTATGTTTCGCCACAATCTGCAGTTGTTGTGTCGATTCCCTAAGGTCTCGACACAATGAGTGGCTAGGTGCACGCGAAACTAACGCAGACGGGCGTAAATTCTGAAACAGGAGACTGGATGAAAACTATAAAGAAAAGAAGAGAGATTTTAATATACTTAACTTTAATGTAGTCTTGTTCTTGTTGAAATACATCTCTTGCATAGTAGTAAGCAATTAGCAATGATACACATGGCGCCTTGCTAGGTTGTAGCGATGGACTAGCTGAAGGCTATTTAATCTGTCTCTCGGCAAAGGAGAGGAATACTTGGTAGGTCTAGTCGCAAGCTATGTCGTCCGTACAACTGGGGCGAGGTCAAGTCCGTGTCTTGTGACCTGCCCTGTGGTGGCGCTACGTTTGCGAATACACAGTGGCGACACGCGGGTCCGACATGTACTACAGGACCGCGGCCGATTTAAGTTACCACCTAGCAAGTGTGGTGTCTAGCGGTGACACCACAGCAGTCTAGTCCCGTCCTCCTGAGTGAGCGGCAGATAATCTGCAAGCAGCAGCAGCAATAGCAGCAGATAATTTGTATCGGTTAAAGAAGACCAGCTCAATATGCTGGACTTCTCAACTTTGGATCTTTATTGTGGGAAACGTAACGGGTGGATCAGGAGGTAAGTGCATAAAATTAGGTTATCTCGAATGGCTTGCTGTCGAGTGCGCATTTAGAAGCCGAATATACACTACTGGCCATTAAAATTGCTACACCAAGAAGAAATGCAGATGATAAACGGGTATTCATGGGACAAATATATTTTACTAGAACTGACATGTGATTACATTTTTACGCAATTTGGGTGCATAGATCGTGAGAAATCAGTACCCAGAACAACCACCTCTGAGCGTAATAACGCCCTTGATACGCCTGGGTATTGAGTCAAACAGAGCTTGGATGGCGTCTACAGGTACAGCTGCCAATGCAGCTTCAACACGATACCACAGTTCATCAAAAGTGACTAGCGTATTGTGATGAGCCAGTTGCTCGACCACCATTGACCAGACGTTTTCAATTGGCGAGAGATCTGGAGAATGTGCTGGTCAGGGCAGCAGTCAAACATTTTCTGTATCCAGAAAGGCCCGTACAGGACCTGCAAAATGCGGTCGTACATTATCCTGCTGAAATGTAGGGTTTCGCAGAGATCAAATGAAGGGTAGAGCCACGGGTCGTAACACATCTGAAATGTAACGTCCGCTGTTCAAAGTGCCGTCAGTGCAAACAACAGGTGACCGAGACGTGTAACCAATGGCACCCCATACCATCACGCCAGGTGATACGCCAGTATGGTGATGACGAATACACGCTTCCAATGTGCGTTCACCGCGATGTCGCCAAACACGGATGTGAACATCATGATGCTGTAAACAGAACCTGGATTCATCCGAAAAAAATGACGTTTTGCCATTCGTGTACCCAGGTTCGTCGTTGAGTACACCATCGCAGGTGCTCCTGTCTGTGATGAAGCGTCAAGGGTAACCGCAGCTATAGTCTCCGAGCTGATAGTCCATGCTGCTGCAAACGTCGTCGAACTGTTCGTGCAGATGGTTGTTGTCTTGCAAACGTCCACATCTGTTGACTCAGGGATCGAGACGTGGCTGCACGATCCGTTACAGCCATTTGGATAAGATGCCTGTCATCTCGACTGCTAGTGATACGAGGCCGTTGGGATCCACCACGGCGTTCCGTATTACCGTCCTGAACCCACCGATTCCATATTCTGCTGACAGTCGTTGGATTTCGACCAACGCGAAACTATGTCGCGATACGATAAGCCGCAATCGCGATAGGCTACAATCCGACCTTTATCAACGTCGGAAACGTGACGGTACGCATTTCTCCTCCTTACACGAGGCATCACAACAACGTTTCACCAGGAAACGCCAGTCAACTGCTGTTTCTGTATGAGAAATCGGTTGGAAACTTTCCTCATGTCAGCACGTTGTAGGTGTCACCACCGGCGCCAACCTTGTGTGAATGCTCTGAAAAGCTAATCATTTGCATATCACAGCATCTTCTTCCTGTCGGTTAAATTTCGCGTCTGTAGCACGTCATCTTCATGGTGTAGCAATTTTAATGGCCAATAGTGTATACTGGTGTGATAGATAACAGGGTTGGGTTATCGGAATGAAAAGTGTCTCCCACCACAAGACGTTCTCGGAATACATTTTTCGATCCTCAGTACTACTGTCTACGTAAAAGCGGTGAATGACGGGCTGTGCGCCGACGTTATGCAGCGCCACGCTAACGATCTCAAGTTTCGATACTCTGACGGACATATAGGAATTTTAGTGGTTGATCACACTAGTCTTGGCCTCCGAACGTTGCGGGTTTTCGAACTTTTGTTTGAAGTACCGTCGAACGCTATCGTGGCCGCTTTTAAACCTTACGATAACGTTGTCAGTCACGTGGCTGAAACGTGGAATACTTTCAAAACGTACCATGCCTTCAATGGCGTCTCTCAGATAAAAATTGAACTACGAAAACACATGCCTTCCTACTTGGTTATTGCCGGCTGCAATGCTTTTGTCATGTACGATGGCCAGCCGCGCACCTGTTCAGGTTGTGTCCAGGAAGGCCATGTTCGTTCTGAATGTCTCCGACGTAGACTGATTCAGACGCCGTTCGGAGACGTCGATCCTCCTGCGGTGCCCACTGTGTTATCTTTGTCTTACGCATCTGTGGCGGTGCTGCCTGCTACGCCCCTCTGAATTAGTCGGTACCCACGTCAGCTCCTCTCGACGACAGATGGACGTTTCGCCTGTCTCTCCTACACAACTGCCAGAGCCAATACAAATCAACGACGACCGCCAGCAGACACAAGCTGTTTAACCTGACCCCATGGCTGTTGATCATGGAGCTATACCTACCTCTGCCTTTCTGCCATCTGGTGACATGTCACACGATAGCCGCATGCCATCTGACACAGACCAGCATGTTAGGAAGCTACGGTCGCTGAGGAAATGGAAGAGACAACGCCATATCTGATGACTGCGTCCATTGTGTGTGTGTGTGTGTGTGTGTGTGTGTGTGTGTGTGTGTGTGTGTGTGTGTGTGTGTGTGTGTGTGTCCCTAAGGGACCAAACTGCTCAGGTCATCGGTCCCTAGACCTACACACTACTTAAACTAACTTATGCTAAGAACAACACACACACACCCATGCCCAAGGGAGGGGCCATGCAGTCCATGACATGACGCCTCAAACTACACGGCCACTCTGCACGGCCACTGGATGTGTGCACAGGATGACCACTCTGCTACTGATGGTGTGATGTCCTCTGATGCTCTGACACCAGACGACGAGACATTCTTTCCTGCCTCCATCACCAATCAGCGTCCACTTCCAGACATCGACCTTCCCCCACCTGCGACTGACGCGGTTGCCTCCCTTTCTGTTTCTGATGCTACCTGTGGACACACCTCTGATAATGTTCCACTGAACCAGACTGGTGACACGTCTGTCTCCTGGGCGGACGACGTAGATGCTGAGGATGGACATTCTGGACGTGTACAGAACGATGGACACCCCTTGGTGGGGTCGACTCCCTTCCCATCACAGTGATGTGCCCTTTCATGGGCGTCTAGCAGGGAGTTCTCTGTGGTTTCCCTGTATATGAATAGCCTGTCCTACTGGCAATGGAAGCTTTCCAGACTTATTACATAGCCATGGCAAATGTCAACACTATTCGCATATGCCACAAACTGGCTTTACACCATGACATGCTGAATGCCATGGATGTTGACGTAGCTCTCCTTCAGGAGGTTCATGTTGCAACTTTCTGTGCTCCCCATGGTTTTACAGCACATATCTCTCATGCTTCCCCTACTGGTAGTGGGGTGGCGATCCTCTTACATGATGGTATCCTCGCTGATGCAGTTGCCTATCTCCCTGGTGCCAGAGGTATGGCTTCCAAGTTTAGTAGCGTCAGGATCGTCAATGTCTATGTGTCATCTGGCTTGGGTCGCCGCTGTGAACGTTCCACCTTCTTCTCAGAGACAGTCATAACTCTCGTCCTGGGTCGGTAGGATGCATTGATCATGGGAGGCGATTTCAACTGCACCCAAGCCCAAAGACCAACTACCAAGTCACTCTTCGTGCGCGGCATTAGCGACAGTTCTTCAGCATCTCAGCTTAGTGGGTTCCTGGGAGCATGTTCATGACGATCGTCTGGGGTTTACGCATTTCACTAACCATTCTTCCAGCCGACTCGATCGTGTTTACATCTCCTGCGCTATTGTCAGTGGGGTGCAGGCTGCTGAAGTCTGGCCCACTGCGTTCTCTGACGATGACAGATATATCTGCGCCATCAGCCTCTTCCGTCAAAGAGTGTGGCGCGTCCGTGGACCATGGAAACTGAACACGATCCACCTTACTTCACCCCACTGCCAGCAGCTCATCGAGACCATGTGGGCAGCTTTTCGTCGACTCCATGATGCTTATGAGTCTGCCCTGTCATGGTGGGTGCCCTGTGCAAAGCCTGTTCTCCGCAAGACCTTGATCAGTTACAGAAGGGCGGTTGTAGCGTGGTGGCGACGGACTCAGGAACACAATTTCACTATTCTCTGGTAACGTAGTATGATGCCGTATTCGCCAGAGCGCCAGGCGATGGCGAATCGTGCCAAGGTACAGCTCACTTCCCTCTCTCGCCGCCATATTGAAGGAGCACGACGCACACACACGATGGGTTAGTACAAGAGCGTCCATCTATGTATCATGTCATAGCAGATCGACGACGCCGTCAGAGGAATTTGATTAATGTTCTTACTACTGATGATGGGCAGCATTTTGATACCCTACCGGATATCGGGTCTGCCCTCAATGCACATTATGTTATTCTGTACTCTGAACAACGCCACCGCCCTGCCAACATTACGGTAGTCTCCAAACTCTCCTTTGGCTCGGTTCCCGTGGATGCGACGATGGATCTGACTGATAACGTCACGGAGGTCGAAGTCCAGGACGCTGTCCAGGAAGATTCTAAGAACAGATAGCCTGGCCCTGACGGCCTCCCACAGGAGTTTTATTTGACACTTCGCCCCCTTCTGGCGCCAGTGTGGACGGAAATTTTGCACTACCTTATGTCACCTTTCGTGCCGATTCCAGATGGTTTCCTCATTCCTATCCACAAGCCTCAGGGCACCTCACGGGTATGCGGTTACCGCCCCTTGACGTTACTTTACGCGGCTGTTGGCTGTGCAGCTTAAATGGGCAGCTCGATACGTGGTTTCCCTCGATCAAACTTCTTTGGGAAGTACCAATAACACCCACACCGCCCTCTGCCGCTATCGGGACATAATCACTCTTACTCACGCTCGTCGTATGCCTGGACTTTTGGCGGCTTTTGACTTCAGCCAGGCGTTCGATCGCGTCGATCACGACTTCCTGGAAGGTGTGCTCCGCAATATTGGCTAACCTGATACTACCGTCAACGTCATAATACGTCTCCTTCGTAGAGTACGTCTCGTGTACTCTACAATGGCCGTCTTACTCCTCCCATCTCGATCCGTCGATCAGTGCGTCAAGGCTGCCTGCTCTCTGCACTGTTGTACACATCCGCCATGGTACTGTTGCTACGCAGCCTCCGCCAACGCCTCTCTGTGATGTCTCTCGGTGAGCATGTATTCAGCTGAACTGTATATGCAGCAGTGTGCGATTTGCAGGGGGGGATGGGGGGGATTTCCCCCCTCTGCATCAGACCATCCCCTCCTCTGGTTTTAGTTTATGCATCCCAACCTGGGATGTTTATTTCCCACGCACTGGAGTAAAACTTTACATATAATTTAAATTTGTGGAGCCGAACACTGAAAGTTTTTAATACAGTCTTACTATTAATATGTTTGCTTATTAATTTTGAAAAAGTGTTATGTAGTAGGTAAGCATTTTAAAACATTTACGACTAAACCACAAGACGACGCACGCCACATTTCCGTAGCATGCCGCAATGTTGCAAGACGTCGCCCCAGCGTAAACGAGGCTTTAGAGCCAGGTCTGTATTGTATTGTGGATGTGATGTGTTGCGTACGAAACTAAAACCTGCCATCAGATCCAAACGTCGTGGAAAACTGCGAAGAGGTGTCATCCTGCAACAAGATAACGCTCGCCCACATTGTGCCAAACGGACAGCCGACGCAATAAAGGAGTTGAGATTCGAGGTGCTGGAACATCCACCATACAGTCCAGACCTGGCTCCAAGTGATTTTCACATGTTTGGACCCTTAACGGAAGCACTACAGGGAAGAAGATTTGAAAGTGACGACGTCATTGCTGCGGTGCAAAATTGGTTACAGATCCAACCGATAAACGTATTTTCTGATGAAGTAAAAAAACTCGTAAAACGTCGGGAAAACTGCATTGAAATCCAGGGAGGTTATGTAGAAAAATAACGCATGTTTCAGTTTTCTATCATCAGAATAAGTACAGCTTTTCACAAATGTGCCTTTACGTTTTGAATTCCCCTCGTATATCTGTATGTAGATGATTTTGTAAATAAGTTTTACCTATAAAGTACTTTTAAAGATATAACAAGGGATGGCTTTTCTGATAGTGCTTACGCGTGAATACTGAGTTTCGGCATTAACATCTATTTATAAATAACTGTTTAACCATGGGTAACGCCACGGTCCAAGCTAGTAACATATACACTCCTGGAAATTGAAATAAGAACACCGTGAATTCATTGTCCCAGGAAGGGGAAACTTTATTGACACATTCCTGGGGTCAGATACATCACATGATCACACTGACAGAACCACAGGCACATAGACACAGGCAACAGAGCATGCACAATGTCGGCACTAGTACAGTGTACATCCACCTTTCGCAGCAATGCAGGCTGCTATTCTCCCATGGAGACGATCGTAGAGATGCTGGATGTAGTCCTGTGGAACGGCTTGCCATGCCATTTCCACCTGGCGCCTCAGTTGGACCAGCGTTCGTGCTGGACGTGCAGACCGCGTGAGACGACGCTTCATCCAGTCCCAAACATGCTCAATGGGGGACAGATCCGGAGATCTGGCTGGCCAGGGTAGTTGACTTACACCTTCTAGAGCACGTTGGGTGGCACGGGATACATGCGGACGTGCATTGTCCTGTTGGAACAGCAAGTTCCCTTGCCGGTCTAGGAATGGTAGAACGATGGGTTCGATGACGGTTCGGATGTACCGTGCACTATTCAGTGTCCCCTCGACGATCACCAGTGGTGTACGGCCAGTGTAGGAGATCGCTCCCCACACCATGATGCCGGGTGTTGGCCCTGTGTGCCTCGGTCGTATGCAGTCCTGATTGTGGCGCTCACCTGCACGGCGCCAAACACGCATACGACCATCATTGGCACCAAGGCAGAAGCGACTCTCATCGCTGAAGACGACACGTCTCCATTCGTCCCTCCATTCACGCCTGTCGCGACACCACTGGAGGCGGGCTGCACGATGTTGGGGCGTGAGCGGAAGACGGCCTAACGGTGTGCGGGACCGTAGCCCAGCTTCATGGAGACGGTTGCGAATGGTCCTCGCCGATACCCTAGGAGCAACAGTGTCCCTAATTTGCTGGGAAGTGGAGGTGCGGTCCCCTACGGCACTGCGTAGGATCCTACGGTCTTGGCGTGCATCCGTGCGTCGCTGCGGTCCGGTCCCAGGTCGACGGGCACGTGCACCTTCCGCCGACCACTGGCGACAACATCGATGTACTGTGGAGACCTCACGCCCCACGTGTTGAGCAATTCGGCGGTACGTCCACCCGGCCTCCCGCATGCCCACTATACGCCCTCGCTCAAAGTCCGTCAACTGCACATACGGTTCACGTCCACGCTGTCGCGGCATGCTACCAGTGTTAAAGACTGCGATGGAGCTCCGTATGCCACGGCAAACTGGCTGACACTGACGGCAGCGGTGCACAAATGCTGCGCAGCTAGCGCCATTCGACGGCCAACACCGCGGTTCCTGGTGTGTCCGCTGTGCCGTGGGTGTGATCATTGCTTGTACAGCCCTCTCGCAGTGTCCGGAGCAAGTATGGTGGGTCTGACACACCGGTGTCAATGTGTTCTATTCTCCATTTCCAGGAGTGTATAATTATACTAACCCCCTAAGACATCCCCCCCCCCCCCCCACTGGTAAAAGCACAAATCGAACACTGATATGCAGACGATGTCATCATCGTTCTTTGTAGCAGTGCTGAGCTCAGGGAGTCACTGGCCTAGGTTACCACCTACGGCGAAGCTTCTGGGAGCTGCCTTAACGAACGCCAATCGAGCGCCATGGCTATAGGTGCCGGACTTGGTGCAGACAGTGCTGTTCTTTTGCGTGTACCTGATACTCTCCGCTGCTTAGGACTCGATTTCGCAAGTGATCTGTGGCGGGCAATTGCCCACAACTGCTGACGTCTACTTTCCAACTACGAGCTGGGCTCTTCGATCACCGTTTACGAGCACTCGATCTTCAACGCACACATTACGTAAATGTATATTTGCGACATTTATTCCCCACGTCGTACAGACACTTCCTATTCCGCCATCCATGGCCTGCCGCATGCTAGCGTCATTGGGTTCGTTTGTTTGCCACGGCTTGCTGTTCAAGATAAGGTACAAAATCCTCATCCTCCCGCGGTGCAGGGGCGGTTTAAGTCTGTATCATGAGCGTGACTTAGCGGTAGCCCTTTTCATTGGCCCTCACATGACGCTGTGGCGCCGTAGTTCTATGTATCTTACCAGCCTACTGCTGGAGACCCTTGCACCACAATCTCTCTCAGCACCTATTCAACATTCGGAAGTCCCGCCGCCCTTTTTTTTTACTTCAACCAGTTTTTCCTCCCTACTGTAAGACTGCCGGCGCAATTGAAATCCACGAAGGCGATCTGTGGTTTCTTTCAGCAACATAGGTCACCGAATGTGGTTGAGGGGAAGCATCCTTACGTCGACTGGCGTGCCGTTTGGCCATCGGTGTGCGCTCCTTATCTTGACACTGACGTGCGTCCAGTCTGCGTGGTATCTTACTGTCCATGGGAAGCAAGTATGCCGGTCACGCCTTCACAGGATTCACCTCGCAGACACCCCGTTGTGTGTCGACTCTGATGTTATGGATAGAGACAAGCACCGCCTGGTGTCCAGATCGGCGAGAGGTGACTGGTTCTCAGTGCGACAGATGTTGCCCCTAATTACCCGTATGACTCCTCATCAGATACTTACTAATGTGTTCCTCTTCCCGTACGCGGGATACTTTCAGCAAGCAAAGACGTACTCTGTGAGTTGGATTTGTGGACACACAGCACACTACTTGTTTTCTGATGGCAAGAAAATTATCCTTGAGTTTTGGCAGTTCCTTAACGAACGCCACTGCGCAGTTGTCCACAGCCAAAAATACAGACAATTTTTCTCCAATTTCCTCTGCAATGTCTTCCTTAACCCACCCCAGAGCTGGGGTGTTGCTGTCTTGATGAGTTGATCCTGCCTCTTCCACACTTAGAACAGATATATTCACTGGTAATCGGAATGTTCTTCACAGGATTCTCAATTAGTCTGATGTCTTGCTGCGCCCTCCTCCTCGCGTAGCGACGGTTTTCTGACATTGTCGGTGGTATTAATGACAAAAATAAATAAATAAATAAAAATAAAAAAGACGAAAAGAAAAATAAATAAATAAACGATGTTCATTGTACTTCTACTCCACGTTCCCTATGCTTTCCTCCGTTCCTGGAGGATGGGAACGGGACATGGCGGACAGGCCTCGGGTTGCGACCCCTGCGCACTTTTCCCCCACACCTCCCTTTGCACGCCGGAAAAAAAGTGAAGTGTAGCATTTCCTCGAAAAAGGCAGAGGTCCCGAATTCGATTCTCGGTCTGGCACACAGTTTTAATTTGCCAGGAAGTTTCATATCTGTGCACACTCTGCTGCAGAGTAAAAATTTCATTATGGAGAGTTCGTCTAATTAGGCACCCGATTAATATCAATTTTTCGCCATTCTGCAAATTTTTCTTGTCCAGATCAGGTAAGGAAAAACAAATCTAGCTCAGTATCAAGAATGCAAGTTTAAAGCCACCCAAAATAATTTATGATTGGTACTTAACTAATTTTATTGATAAACTGTTAAGGAGCTGTTGAGAATTTTCGAGAGAGAGATTCTGACTGGACACTGAAGGAATAATTGAATTGCATTATAATGACAATGAAAATATGGGCTTTTATGCAGGAGCAGGAGTATGCACAAAGCTGCTCAACGTGATAGCCGATTAAAACTGTGATAAGATAGGCGTAGCCAGGATAAGATTTGCGGGGAGGGCGGGGGGGCTGTTCTCTATAAAAATTAAGTTATTGTGGGACATTTAGCTAGTAAATTATAACGTTTATTGATCATCAGAAATCAGTCAGCAAAATTTTTTGTCGTTGGTATTTACAGAGATATGTGTTTCTGTCTGGCACTAAACGTTGTTTATGAATGGGAGTGGAAATTTGCGAATATATGTCGGCAGGCCACGTCTTTCCAACAAGTGGTACAGTTTCAAACAACAACGAGTTACAGTGGGGGGTAACAGCACACAATGACCTCCACGAAGTGAGGAGAAGAACGTACAAAAGAATTTCCATCTTGCTCATTGCTGACAACACATGCTCGGTTTCCACTTCGTAGGCCCAATGATCATCTGCTATGGTTGAAATAAGGAAGCAAGTTTAGTGATTTATGTCTCGTCGACTGCTAATGTCATTATAGACGGGGCACTGCTCTGATTTTCAAATATTGGAGTTGAAAGAAGCGACGTCACCATTTCAAGGTACCCTCCATGTATCCGCCTACAGTGAACTCTGAAGCCACGGAAAACCCAAACCTGGATGGCGGCTCTGTGGGTTGAACTGGGCACTCCCGAGTGCGAGTCTAGTGCATTAGTCACTACGTCACTCCGCTCAGTGCCATTGTGGAAACGACAGACAAAAACCATAAGGATTCTTGATAGCGCAAATATAAGCGATAATGTTCAAACGTGGTATTTATTAATAGTAACGCGTATGTAATTAAATTAGGCATATTGTAAAAATGTTTGATCGCAAACGTTGACGAAGGCCGGCTGCTGCGCGAAATTTACCGATATCTGCCGACACACGGACCTGCCGATTTCAACTATAGCCTGCAAAAGTTTTCTTGGCTGTTTCGCCCCCTTTTTCTGATCGGTACCTGTTGGTAAAGTCGGAAATCGTCGTGTCGTTTGTGTTCTGCTTTAGGCTTCTGTCAAACGTAGCAGTCAATGAATAATTGTATTAGAACAGGATTAATTTAATTTCATCCTCCTTACTTCAGTCAAGCATCCCATTTATATGTGAACGTACCTATAATATGCCTTCACGAAATATCTTTACTTTCACGCCTTCCTCGCTGCATTACGTCAGAAAACGATAGTTCATCACCTTCCTATACACATCTATTTCGTCGCGATAATGTTTACAATATCTGAGAACTAGCCCATTTGACGAAAACATTTCAAGGAGAAATGTTGTAGATAAAAATGTGTTTTCAAAAAGTCAAAGTTTCCAAAATGGCAAATGGCTCTGAGCACTATGGGACTCAACTGCTGTGGTTATCAGTCCCCTAGAACTTAGAACTTCTTCGGGGCTTATTTTTATTTTTCATTTTGCACTAAAATGTTGTTCACACTCCCAGCGACTGCTTACAGCTGTTCAGTAAATTATTCCGTGCAGTCGCTACCTTTATAGAGTTTAAACTTGAAATAATCCTGCTCATAGCCACAGTGTATGTAGTAGGTAATACTGAAGTTTATGCAAATGTACCTGATCGGAATACGAATCAGACTGAATGTTATGACTGCAAGTAGCAAATGGTTCCGACATGCATGTCTTATCAGCATGAATTAGAAAGGCCGTTCGTTTGTTGCTGAACTTTGTAAATTTTACAAACTCGTTCTTCCCTCTAGACAATACTCTGTTAACCCGTGTAAACTGTGCACAGTCAACTAAATGTACAACTTATTTTTCCTGGGAATGAAAATAGCACAGGCAGCGTTCACGTAATGAGACGAGCTCAAAATGGTTCAAATGGCTCTGAGCACTATGGGACTTAACTTCCGTGGTCATCAGTCCCCTAGAACTTAGAACTACTTAAACCTAACTAACCTAAGGACATCACACACATCCATGCCCGAGGCAGGATTCGAACCTGCGACCGTAGCAGTCGCACGGTTCCGGACTGCGCGCCTAGAACCGCGAGACCAAAAGTTTCCAAAAACCTGGCTGGTTAGTAAATATCGACATTTAACAGTTTTATGGAAATTGCATGGGTAGTGAACATCGCTGTTTTACTTTCTATTCAGTAGTGTTTCCCTATATTCACTCTTGTTGATTTATTTATTTATCAGTACTATCATTCTCTGTATCTTGTTGCTCTGTTGTCAAAAATGTGTGATTTCTGCCTGGTATTTTATTGACCACTGTCAAAATTGGCCATGGTGGAGGCATCAGTCGTGAAATGACTATTGTTTGGTAACGTTCGACACTGAAAGTCAGCGCGATGTCTGAATGTTTTATTTGTGGTGAATGTGTTACGGACGGAGTAGATCTGCGAGAGTGAAGGAAAAAGGCATACAAACGTTTATTGAGAGATGAAGACGAGAAAGGATGGTAAACGAGTTATTTAGGTGCAATTCACCAATGTTGTTCATGAAAAGTGCAGGAAATATTATTACGAGGATCTTCATGCTAGAACGAGTACAGTGGAAACGGAATCCCACATTTCTCGGTCGTCAGGTAAAAAATTTTACCTTAAAAGAAACTGTGTATTTTGTGGGACAGACGCATCATAGGATTATGCATAAAACGAAGTGAAGAAACTGCTTTCATTTTATGTTAGTCGTGACGTTACAAAGAGATTTTCAAAATCTATCATGGAAATGGTGACAAAATGGAATAACGAGTGCTCAAATAAAATTTCGAGTACGACAAATCGAATATCTTGTTGTTAAAGGTAGATACAATGGTACCTGAGTGAAAAGGTTTTTCAAATCTGTTGCAGCAATTCACAGCAGCGTTGAATGACCAAATGGTGATGACGTATCTGCATGGGTGAATTTCACTGGTGAGCATTTGGAAGCAAATGAAGGTGAATGATAATTCGCACTCTAAGACACACTGAAGAATTATAATGGGCACTTCGCAAAGGCCGAGACGAAAAAAAAACTGCTGTTCTAAAAGTTTTATGTAAGGATTTGTTCTTCCTTGGAAAAATAAATCAGAACAAAAAAACCATGATAAACCTTCGAAACTCAAGGTATTCCATCTAATCTCACATGTAATAAGAGGCCACAAGCAAAGGCCAATGAGAGAAACACATCTCAATTGATGAAACTGCTACTGCAATCCTGGAGGACATTAGATCACACGTTTATAAAATTACAAACGACATCCGGAATCACTAATATTACTCCTTAAAATGATTAATTGTCCAAAAAAGAAAGGAGACCGTTCAATTCTAAAGACGATAATCAACTGCCTGTCACACTCTGTTATTTCAGCTACAAGACGGAGATCCTTCGTTAGTAATACACAGGTAGATATCAAGAAAACATTCGGCTAATGGACTAGCTTCCCCATTCGTGCAACTTAAATCTCATCGAGCACATGTAGCATGCATTAAAAATGGTTCAAATCGCTCTGAGCACTATGAGACTTAACATCTGAGGTCACCAGTCCCCTAGAACATAGAACTACTTAAACCTAACTAACCTAAGGACATCACACACACCCATGCCCGAGGCAGGATTCGAACCTGCGACCGTAGCGGTCGCACGGTTCCAGACTGAAGCGCCTAGAACCGCTCGGCAACTCCGTGGCATGGATTGGGGAAACGTATTACAACATGTTCACGTGCATCAACGACCATCCAGAGGTTTTCAGCCACGCTAGTGGAAGTATGGGACGCCTTACCACAAGAACTCTTTACCAAGCTGTGGCCAGCATATAAGCACATTGCACACGCCATCCGTGGTGATCACTCACCCTATTAAGAACCATGTCCCATCTTTTGTAACTTCCAGGGGATAGCCTCGGATCTACGATATTTCCGAACCAGGGCAAAAACTTGATAGTGGCCCCCCGTCCCCCAAGCGTTTGAGATAAGACATCAAAAATTTAAAAAATAAAAGATTTTTCAAAAATAAGTTCATTTACTAGTGCGCATCTTTATGAAGAGTTTGATATATAAAACATATATGTTTGAGGAAATGTAAGACATGTTATTTGCTCTTCACTGTGCCAAAGTGCAGTGCCACACCTCTTCACACAGCATTCTTCTGTCGCATGTCACTGTATTTTGTTCTGTGAAATTCAGATGTGTATATTTTGTAATGGAAGCCATCAAACCTACATCCAGGACAGTGTACATTAAAATGTCTTGTGGTGCCTTTCCTGTTCCCAGTTGGGCAGTTTCACTGTAGAACTGACCCTCAGTGGTGTAGCCTTATGGCAAAAATTTTCTGCCAAAATTTCATTTTCCTGGATACGCCGAGAAAATAATATGTAATCTTTCTTACCTGTTATTCCTGTTAGTCGTTTATTTCCACTCTGGTAGTCTGAATCGTTGGATTTCGCTAATGATTGTAACAATGGTGATCATTCGCAAACCCATCCAACCACATAAACAAAGAGTGATTGGCATTCACCCATTCGGTCTTATTCGGCTCATCTCATATAGCCCCATCCCCTTTCTTCTGCGGGAAAGTTTTTTATTTCTAGATCGATGGGCATTCCCCTAGCAGAGACATCACATACACTATGCACGCATTCAAAAATCAATTTATGATTCGTTCAGAAATCAACTTAGAATGTGATCAAAAATATTCAAAAATCGACAGGGTTGCATTTCAAAATCAT
This sequence comes from Schistocerca nitens, assembly GCF_023898315.1. Classification (NCBI taxonomy): domain Eukaryota; kingdom Metazoa; phylum Arthropoda; class Insecta; order Orthoptera; family Acrididae; genus Schistocerca; species Schistocerca nitens. The sequence goes on along the minus strand of NC_064616.1, from coordinate 694,399,007 downwards.
ATGAATAACCGATATACCAATGTACGCTGGATGCTAGGCACTTTGTGAAACAGGGTTGTTTTCTCCAAGAATACGAATTTGGAGCCATCTGAAATTTCCGCCTTGGGATGATACACCGGTTTCCTCCCCCCCCCCTCCACCCCCCCACCCCCCACTAGATACTGGCCTACCAGGGGACCATCATGGATCGTGGTGAGTTCAATGTAATTAATTGTCTTTGACCAAAAGTGTTATTTCTGTTCGTCTCACTGTATACGTCTTTCAGTTGCCATCTTTACTGTATTGTAGCAATTTTTTCTTGGTATGGGCCATGTTTCATCGTGCTATGTTACCTGGCAGTGACTATGTTACCTGGCAGTGACTCATTATACGAAAGTTACTTTCGTCCTTAAGCTTCACACACCAGTGTATTAGGGGGAGGTTGCCTATATTGGACCACTTTTTTATTTTGCTACCCCAAGCCTTTATTAAGTATCTAATTGAAACAAAATGTACTGTACAAAAACACACATGTTGCACACTTTCATTTTGAATAAACACATGGCATAAACGGGTATCATTTAAAATTTAGAAATGCGTAAATGGTCAGAATTAGGAAACTGGTTGCTTAATTTGGATCTTCAGTTGCTTAAATTGGATCAGATGGTAAAACAATGAGTATAAAGTAAATAAGAACTGTTGTATTTTAAATAAAGCTTCAGTTCAACGTATTTGTTAAGCAAACTTATTTAGGTTCTTAGGCTACATAACATAAAACAGAGTTTTTAAATACTCAGCATCATTAAGATGTTTATACTTAAATAATTTTTTTATTAATAGCAATAATCAGCTCAAATCAAAACTAAGAATAAACTAGAAAACTTGTTGCACAGAATAATATAAGAAAACTCGACACACTGAAATATAATTTCTATTAACTGGAATGAAGAATAGCTAGTTACATTGAAGTCTAATTGCAATTTGCACAGAAATATTTCTTTCTGCTGGGCTTCACATTGGCACATCATGTATGAATCCATAATTTACAGTCCGTACACCATATCATGTCATCTTCTTTAATCTTCTTACACAAAATACAGAAACAGCTTGAATTTCCAACAGTGCCGTTTGTCTTCTGATCTTTGGGAAATAAAATTGTCTTGCAGCTTTTTGTTTCTTTACTTGACCCTTCGACTGCTCCAATTGTTGCTCATAAGGACTCCTAGAGATCACAGTGGCAGTCTGTGCTTTTGCTCTGCCTCGAATAGCAGGTTTTTTGTATGAACTTGGAAGGGGCGACACCTTGTTCACAATCTTCTTTAATTTCTTTATGTGTGTCATCACTTGAAAGTCTAGTGAAGAAGATTCCTCTATAACGTCCGTAGAACCTGCTTTCACTAGAAAATTATCATCACCTTTCAAGCAATCATCTGGTGGAAAATGATGATCTAAAAACACATTCCTCTTTACAGGCCAAATTCCTGCTGAGTGGAAAGCACTCTCCGCTATTCCAACTGCTGATGTTTGGCTATAGGCTTCATTCAACAGTCCAGATACCTGGAACCGTGTTATAGTTATACCTAAGTTTTCATGTAACCATTTGTCGTAGGCTTGAATGAAGTAGGTTTTAAGAGGTTCAAAAAACAAAACATAAAGTGGTTGCGGCCTGTGAGAAGCTTGCCCAGGTAATTGCAACACGGTAATACCATTATCATGAGTGTACACGACAGCCCCTAGATTTCTGGAGTGTGTTGCGGGACCATCAAGTAGCAGGAGCATAGGTGAATCCCTGCTACAGCTCACATGGTTTTTGAAGTGTTAGAGCCACGACATAAATAACTCAGAATTCATATAGTCAGTGTCTGAGACGTCAATTACATTTCCTGGTGGGTTCGTGCTGCCTCCTCATACGCTTGATTATAATCATAGGTGGAATAAAGTATCTAAAAGGCATTGACAGCACAAACAACTGTGGTGTTTACTCCTAGCTCTCCGATTGTGATAGATCCCACTTGGCGCTTGCCTTTCTCCGCTATGACGCTTTGTCGCCTGTTTTCAACCGATGTACATCCAGATTCGTCCACGTTAAATATACTGTCAGCTGTAATTGTATTCTCATCGACCGTGTTCTCAAGGAAGTCGATGAATTGATTCATATTTTCTCTATTAAACCCATCTGCTCTGGCCATTGATGTTCCTTCTGGCTTACGGAGAGAAAGCTGTGGATTTCGTCTCACAAATGAGTAAAAACACTTTTTAACCCCCATTGTCTTTTCTCTGCTGAAAGAATGAGGTAGTTCATAAATCTCTGCTATGTCGAATGCAAGTTTACGATCTTTAGTAGCAAATTCAAAAAATCTCTCTTCGAATAAAAGGAGGTGACATGTGAGAACTTTTTACATCTCAGTCGTTAAAGCTGAATGTCTGTCGAATAACTTAACTTCATTTAAGAACGTGCTTTTACTATCAGTATGTCTCTTTATTGTAGTTCTGCGTACTCAATATACACCAGCACACTCGTTAAGTCCATGGTCACCGTTTCTGTATGCTGCCACGTCGACCTTCAGCTGATCTTCTGTCCATTTCCCGCAAATTCCACTTTTTGCCATTAAGAACCTAGAAAGATTACCCGTACCTATTATTTATCGTAAAAGTTCTGCCACCCTGAAAACCTAAAAACATTCAAATTCAAATGGTTCAAATGGCTCTAAGCGCTGTTGGACTTAACATCTGAGGTCATCAGTCCCCTAGACTTAGAACTACTTAAACCTAACTAACCTAAGGACATCACACACAGGCAAGCCCGAGGCAGGATTCGAACCTGCGACCGTAGCAGCAGTGCGGTTCCAGACTGAAGCGCCTAGAACCTCTCGGCCACAGCGGTCGGCTCCTAAAAACATTACCCGTACCTATCACTTATTGTAAAAATGCACATAAATATTATTTTTTATGAGTACCTCCTAAATTGAACTGGTTCAAATTAGGAAACAGGTATCGGTCCAACTTCAGCAACTGGATGCAATATAAGTAAAGATAACGTTACAGGAACACACAAAACTAAACTTTAGTTTTGTCATGTTTAATTATTAATTAATGAATGGAACTTGTGAACTGCAGTGCATATAATTTGTTTACTTACTCGTACTGTATAGAAAAACTTACGATTTGTAGCACAACACTTGCAGCAAGAGCAAAGAAAACACGATAGTGGCAACTGTTCTCGCTTCAGAGGCTATTGTCGACTGCCCGCTGTGCCACGTGATCTCGACATGTCTCACCAGTAGAGCCAACTTAAAAGTTTAAGTTACCGACACACAGTGAAATACGAAGGGGGTCCAACTTAGGCAGCGGTCCAACTTTGGCAGCTCTCCCATATATTGATGCATGCGATTTCTGTAAGTTGATAACTGGTGATATTTATTTACAAACTAGGTTTTCCGTCACTTTTGCAAACGTTTTGAAAATCCACATTGATGTTCTACAACTTTTCTCTTATACTGTTTTACGTCAAACTGTTCAGTTCTCAGATATTGCACGTATCATTTAAATGTAGAAAAATAAACGTAAATAAAAAACCAGAGAGATTATCATATTGTGTATACTAGCCGTCCAATTTTAAGATCACTTCTCCCCATTTTTTTACTAGCTTTGTGAAAGTTTCTGCAGGTGTTTGAACGCCCAGAATCCGACCCCCCCCCCCCTCTAGCTATGCCCATTCGCGGGAATAAACGTTAAATCAAAGGATAATGGTAGTTTTAAGTGGTCAGTTCTAGCATTATGGCATCCTGTTAATAGGCATACTCAATGTGTATCTAAATATATTGTATATGCAACCAAATTAAAATTTTCCATAATAACCGTTCACTGCAGAGTTGAAATATGTTCACATTTCAAAAAACAAAATGAATACATGCCCGTAAATGTTTACAGCATTCAGTATTCATATTATGAGTGAATGGTTGTAGAAGACGAGAGAAATGACAAAGAATTCCAAGTTTGACTGCTATATGTCACAAAAACACCAACGCGAGGAACATGTAAATCTATTATTCTTGCAGACTGCTAATACAGATATTCGCCGTTTCTCCTCCACAAAAAACTTGTCGAGATTAGCACATAATAGCCTAGTTTTACTGCTCACTGTGAGCTCATCACTGGCCGAGCGGTTCTAGGCGCTTCAGTCTGGAACCGCGCGACCGCTACGGTCGCAGGTTCGAATCCTGCCTCGGGCATGGATGTGTGTGATGTCCTTAGGTTAGTTAGGTTTAAGTAGTTCTAACTTCTAGGGGACTGATGACCATCATCAGTCCCCTAGAACTTAGAACTACTTAAACCTAACTAACCTAAGGACATCACACAACACCCAGCCATCACGAGGCAGAGAAAATCCCTGACCCCGCCGGGAATCGAACCCGGGAACCCGGGCGTGGGAAGCGAGAACGCTACCGCACGACCACGAGATGCGGGCAACAATTATTTTACTTCCATTTCCTTGTCTGGCTTTCTTTCTTGATGCGGTTGGATCCCAAATCCTAGGTCTGGTCCTTTCATTTCGTATTTCAGCACACACATGATAACCACACCAAAAACAGCACACACACACACACACACACACACACACACTAGCGCGCGCGCGCGCGCGCGCGCGCGCACTCAACGATTGAACGAAATACACAAGTTCAAATGGCTCTGAGCACTATGGGACTTAACACCTGTGGTCATCAGTCCCCTAGAACTTAGAACTACTTAAACCTAACTAACCTAAGGACATCACACACATCCATGCCCGAGGCAGGATTCGAACCTGCGACCGTAGCAGTAGCGCGGTTCCGGACTGAGCGCCTAGAACCGCTAGACCACCGCGGCCGGCAAAATACACAAGTTTCATATACAGCAGTAACCAAACACTACTGGATCTTCCACTCAACACAAGATTCAGCGTTATTTACAGAGTTATTACAATCACAGAGAAGGGTTTACATTAAATAAACTTCGCAAAACATTGTGTGAAGCCGATTTTTTGGAAGCTGTCAATTAATTGTCGTGACTAGGACACCACGGCCATAAATGCAACAGCTTTCTTCAGTCTAATTGTATATTGTAGTGGTCAGCGTACGCACATCATATGCAAAAGGATGACAGTTCGAGTTTCACTAAAAGCCACGAAATTTTTTAGTTTTTCTAAATCTAATCAAAAGACTTTGATTATAATTTTTATTCAGTTAATTGGTCTAAATGCATTTTTTATTTCTCATACTTTGCTACATCATTTTCATCATCCTACTGACTTTTTTATTTGCTCTCGTTTTCTTCATATTATTCTTTTTCGTTTGGAATCTTCTTGTGTCACCTGTAATCTGCAACCAAGTGCCAACCAGGACTGTTCGTCAGTTGGTAACATGGCATTCCTCGTAGCCAGTTTGAGGATAGTTTCAGGTAACCAATGACACCGAGAAATTAAAGTTTGTTTTTACCACTAAAACTGACATTCTGCTGCAGAAGATTGCTAAGTAAACAAACATTAACGATTTTTTTTCTTGAGTTTGCTCTAGAGGTTAGCCTAAAACATTATGAACGAAACGACCATGATTTTAGTTTTGCCCCGATTGTTGATCACCGTTTTCCGGATACTGTATGGGAACTATAACTTGGCATGCAGGCCCCCTAGTTCCGAATCGGAAACTATCGGCATCATTCGGGAGATTTTGTGGCGTGGCGTAGCGATTCGTACATGTCGCCAACTGTGCTGCATAGACTGCCTATGTCGTCTGCTTTGTTGCCTGCTATGTCGGTCGCTTAGCTGTGCTGTTGCTGTCGGTGTGTAGTAGTTGCGTTTTCACTGTTTCGAAAATGTATGATACGAAGATGGTATCTGTTCTTTGAGACATGTCCGATATTACAGCTCTCGAAGAATGACATTACAATGGAATCCAAACCTTTAGCTGCTTACAGGCGTTGATAAATATCAACGGGGACAGTTGAGAATCTGTGCCGCGATCGGGACTCGAACCCGGGATCTCCTGCTTATACGGCAGGTGCTCTAACCATCTACCCCCCCCCCCCTTTATTTTATTCGGTGTTGCTCGTTGCGTTTGGTCTGGGCGGACGTCACATGATATCAATTCAAGATCATCGTTGATTCCTTTACTCAATTTTTTTATTACAGATGGCCACGCTGAGCTACCGTGCCGGCATCCCTCTGAGCCACCGAGGACACAAAGTATAGTGCGACTGTAGGGACTTATCTCTGGCACACTCCCCGTGGGACCCACATTCACAACTTTCTGTCCACACACTACATTTGTAGTGCCCTTGCCCACTGCACTCATTACTTGCGGCAGCCAATCTACTGATTCCCGTAAGAGTTCGGGCAATGTGAGTGCATCCGCACTGAAGAAGATCATTGGCCAACTAGCCTTATCTAGTCTGTCCTCGTTGATATTAATCAACGCCTGTAAGCAGGTAAAGGTCTGGATTTTATTGTAATTTCATGTTTCGATAATGTGTGATTATGCGGTTACTGGCCCATCGCGGGAGTTACCGTCGACTCCAGTTCGGAAAAATAATACGGTTATAACGAGAGCATGTCGTAAAAGGATGATGAATGTAGTGAAGTGATGCGATGATCAAAAAAGCCAAAAATCACGTTAATGTCTTTATTTAATATGTCAGTAGAGACGGTGATCTCAGTTCCGACAGCACGAAGTATTTCACTGACGATTAACTCTGTGCTTATTCCCCGCCTCTCCCCTCAGCAGGCCTAGTGCTCGCTCCCCGCTCCCCGCATCCCCCGCTGGGAGATACCAAATAATAGTTCGCGTATAGTACATTGCTCATCATAAGGATGTGGTTAGGTTAGGACATGAGTTTAAATTCATGGCTACAAAACCTGTCGTCTGCCACATTTCAGTCATTGGTCACCTAAAATCAGCTGTCGACAGAGCATATCCGATTTTTGTCATACCTCATGGCGTTACATACTAACAGCATTTGTGATCAGAATGAGATTTTCACTCTGCAGCGGAGTGTGCGCTGATATGAAACTTCCTGGCAGATTAAAACTGTGTGCCGGACCGAGACTCGAACTCGGGACCTTTGCCTTTCGCGGGCAAGCGCTCTACCAACTGAGCTACCCAAGCACGACTCACGCCCCGTCCTCACAGCTTTACTTCTGCCAGTACCTCGTCTCCTACCTTCCAAACTTTACAGAAGCTCTCCTGCGGACCTTGCAGAACTAGCACTCCTGAAAGAAAGGATATTGCGGAGACATGGCTTAGCTACAGCCTAGGGTATGTTTCCAGAATGAGATTTTCACTCTGCAGCGGAGTGTGCGCTGATATGAAACTTCCTGGCAGATTAAAACTGTGTGCCGGACCGAGACTCGAACTCGGGACCTTTGCCTTTCGCAGGCAAGCGCTCTACCAACTGAGCTACCCAAGCACGACTCACGCGCCGTCCTCACAGCTTTACTGGCAGAAGTAAAGCTGTGAGTACGGGGCGTGAGTCGTGCTTGGGTAGCTGAGCTGCGCAGTCTGCGTTCGGCAGGGCAGCAGTGCGCACCGCGATCGGCCGTCCACGCCGCTGCGCGCGCGGAGTGTTTTGTTTACTTCGTCGTCACCGCGCTTCTCAGTCGAACACGCTCTAATGGCCAACTCTTACAGGAAGAACACTCTTAAGTTCACCTTCTCAAATGAATACGCACGACCCAAAGCACTGGCCGTCGAACGCTTCCTACGCGAAAACGTGAAGATCCCTCTTGGCGAACTCATCGGCATACACCTATCGACCATTAGCAGCGTCGTTTATGTTAAGATGACTTCCGACGCTGCCTGCAATGAGATTATTCAAAGGACACGACATGGACTAAAATTTCGGCTCTCCGACGGAAACGTCGGGCCTGTGGATGTCGACCATGCAGGACTTGGCCTTCGGACGATCCGTGTATTCGAACTGCCTTTCGAGGTAAATGAAGATGAAGTCATCGCGGCGCTAAGCCCGTTCGGAAAAGTCCAGAGCCACGTAGCCGAGACATGGGCACAGTTTACGACGTATCCGGTGCTTAATGGTGTGAGACAAGTCCGAATCGATCTCAAACGGCACGTTCCATCGTACATTTCTATCGGCGGCTGCCGTGCGGTGGTCATTTACGACGGACAACCTCGAACATGTTCCGGTTGTGGCAAAGAAGGCCACGTCCGTAATGAATGCCTGCAACGCCGCATCACACAACTAAGGCACGACGACACGAACACCAACAGAACCACAACCACCCTTCCAGTCACCTATGCGGCGACACTGCACGTCCAGCCCTCACAAGACGCCATTCATGAGCGTCTCTCTGGTCCGATACACCCGGAGGCGTCCCAGCACCTTGACACCGGCGACGCCGCCCGTGAACATGTCCAACAGCCGGACACGCCCACGCTAGAAGATCACAAGGATACCAACGAGACTGTTCTGGAGAATGACGACCGCATCATAACACCCGCGGCTTTTGTACCGGAACGACGTGAATCTCTTCCTTCCTCAGACACCGAAACTCATTTCCGAAAGCAGAAGTCGCCCAAACGACGAAAAAAACGTCGGAAGACATCAGAATCGACCATTGAGCCCCCTCCACAGGACGAAGAGATGGCACATCACTCTGATGGAGAACACGATAACACTTTCTCCTCTGCCACGGAGACGCGTCATCCGCAAGACGGTGAACCGTCCAACAGAGATCGTGCGCAAGTCCCGCCCCCAGAAGCCATGGAACATAGCACGCGGGTTGTCACCGACGCAATTGAGCCGACTCGGCCAGCGCTGCCACCTCTCGCCGATGTCAAACCTGTCGGACATTTTTCATGGGCGGATGACACGGATTTCCCACCTCCATCCGATGCGGAAATGAGATCTGTTCCTCCGTCAGACCACCACTAAAATGGGGGAAGTTTCTACGGCGACTCTTGCGACTTCTATGGACTTCACGCATCCACCACGACAATCTTCACCAGCTACGAACCTATCGGCAGCACGGATCTCCCATCAGGCGTACCGAATAGCTACCATCAATACTTCAACTGCTCCGTGACACGCTAAGAGCAGCGGACATCGACATCGCCCTGTTACGAGAACTGAGGACAGCAACTTGGACTGGGTGTTATGGATATGAGACGTACGCCGCCCCTGCAGCTATGGAACACACAGGCGCAGCCATCCTCCTACGAGAAGGGATCGCAGTTTCCGATGTCGCATGCCTCCCAACGGCGCGAGGGGTGTCCATAACAGTTGAAGGACTCAAAATCATAAATCTCTACGCCCCATCGGGCACTGATAAACGGAGGGATCGCTCCCAGTTCTACGCAGAAGATATCACGCCTTTATTCCTCGGCCGATACGATCACCTCATCTTAGGTGGAGATTTCTGTGTTCTCGAGCGCACAGACCAATACCCCCATTTCACCACATGTCCGGAACTTCGCTTCCTCGTCCGCCGCCTTCGTCTCCTCGATACTTGGCGAGTGGTACACGGCGACCGCCCGGGCTATACACACATCACGAGCCACTCCGCCAGCCGACTTGATAGAATATACATCTCTGACGCTCTGAAATCAGTTCTCCTCGACGCGGAACGTTGGCCGTCTGCCTTTTCGGATCATGACCTCTACATCTGTACCATGAACCTACGTCGACAATCTATATGGCGCAGTGCAGGACCTTGGAAACTCAATGTCGCGCTACTGCATGACCCTGAATGTCGACAACAGGTCACCGACACGTGGCACACCTGTGTTCAACGCATTATGCGTTACGAGACCACACTGCAGTGGTGGTTGCTGTGCGCCAAACCGGCCATCCGACGCACATTGACACACTATGGCAGAGCCAAAGCCAGGTGGAATCACCATACAACTATAGCGCTCTACGTGAACTCATGGATCATCCTCCATCCCCGGATCGTCTAAAAGAAGCTCAACGCATCAAGGCAAAGATTTTAACCTTGACCAGATGCCGTCTAGAGGGAGCCATTGTACGAGCACGCAGCCAAGATAGGATTAACGGTGAAGAACCTTCTATGCATCATATTGTTCAAAATGTTCGTCGACGCCGACAGGCTTTAATGACAACTTTAGACTTACCTGATGGACGACGGTTGACTTCGCAAGCTACCATTGCGGATGCATTCACAACGCACTATAGACTTTTCTATCAAGAAGTACCTGCCGGTGCAGAGGCCATTGCTGAGGTTGCCCAGGAGACACTTGGTACTCTCAACGCAGCAGCTGCAACCCTCCTGACTTCTGAAGTGACCACCGACGACGTCCAAGGCACTGTGGCCAAAGGGTCTCTGAATCTATCTCCCGGCCCGGATGGTTTACCTCTCGAATTTTACAGAACCTTCCAAGATTTGATGATGCCACGATGGAGGGACATGTACTGGGAACTTTTGTCCGGCGCGGCGAACCCGCCATCAATGTTCATGGAAGGCTTACTTGTACCAGTCCCGAAACCCGCAGTAGGAACACGACTCGACAGTTATCGGCCGATCACGTTACTCAATTCCGACTTCAAGATTTTCACACGCCTTCTCGCAGTGCGACTCAAACATGTCTTACGAGACATTGTTTCCTACGAACAAACATCCTTAGGCGGCGATCGTAATATACAGACAGCCCTCAGTGAATATCGAGATGTGATCGCTGTGGCAACACACTCGCGACTGCCAGGCGCTTTAATCTCCATCGACTTCAAACAAGCGTTTGACTGCGTCAATCATGCATTCCTCAACGCAGTGATGGACCGAATGGCACTTCCCCCGACATTCACACAAGTGATTATGCGGCTCCTTCGTGGAGCAACGTCCAGACTTCTCGTCAACGGTAGACTTACAGAACCTATACGGATTGAACGCTCAGTACGGCAGGGTTGCCCTTTGTCTACGGTGCTTTATGCCATTGCGATGGAACCACTCATTTGCGGATTACGGCGACGTTTGACAGGTATTCCACTCCGGGATCATATGTTCCGCTGCCGAGCTTACGCGGACGACTTTGCCCTCGTCGTTCGTTCAGCGGCCGTCGTACAAGCTGCGATGCAGTGGATTACCCGTTACAGTGCAGGGGCAGGGAGCGCTATGAACGTGGCAAAATCATGCGCCATGAAGATCGGCCGCGGCCTTCCCGCAGACAGCGTAGTCCCATTTCAACTGGTGGACACCCTTCGTTGTCTCGGATTGGTGTACACGCGAGACATTCGCCGCACCTCGGCGATCAATTTTCGGGCACTACTGCAACGCATCCGGGCCAACATACAAAATCACATACTACGCCAGCTGAATATGTGCCAGAGAGTCACCCTCGTCAATACCCATCTGGCAGCCCGGATACCCCATATAGCGCAGATTCTGCCCATCACTGCGACAATGGCGGCCAGATTACAGGCGGCTTTCGGCTATTTTATTTGTTCTGGACAAATCTTCAAAGTCCAGTATGAAGCTCTCACCTTACCGAAGCGGGACGGTGGCCTCGATCTGGTTAATGTGAGAGCCAGGACTACGGCACTTTACACCAATACTATGCTCCGGTTATGGAAAAGCCAAAATGCTAGTTTTACTGGAATGTTGACCACTGCGCTCGCACCTGTTTCGAGACGCCCACCGACGTCTCTGGCACATATCCCACCTCCGATGTCACATATCGGCCGGTTCTTTTTGGGGTATAGCTACATATCCACCGAGCTCCCCAGGACCAGGAAGACGACCACCCGCGACATCTATTGCCTTCTCCGAAAGTCTCCACCCCGCCACCCTGTCGAAACACGTCACCCCCAGGTTTCATGGCCTACAGTTTGGAAAGCGATCCACCAACCATATCACACCACTGACACCACCTCTATGTGGTACCTTCTCGTCAACGGCAAGTATACTACATGACAGAAACTGCATCGCATCGCACTGGTGGACTCACCCCTGTGCCTCAAGTGCAATGTCGAAGATACAGATTTACATCGTTTTGAGTGTGGGCCAGCAGCAGCTGTCTGGACCCTCGCACAGAAGATTGTGGCTTTCTACCTCCGAGTACCACCACATCACGTTTCTCCTACCATGATGATATATCCCGACTCGACCTACTTTCCATCGGCTAAGTGGCACGCCATCACATGGATCAGTGGCATGGCTGTCAACTACCTCTTCCGGGACGACGTCGTCGATCCGGCGGACTTTTGGACACGCCTCCAAGTACATCACCACACCCTTCGCCGATATCGACACTATCGGGCCACTTTCGCGAACTATTTACGGAGTATTTTCACCAACCCGCCTCAAAGCTGGAATCTCAACGAACTGTGCCAGCCAAGACTGGACGATCCCACGTTCCCCTTTAACGGTCAATGATAGAATGCATTTTGTTCTGATGGCGCGCCAAAGTGGAGCATGGCGCGGAAAGTATTCCTATTTTATTTTATTTCACTTCTCTTTTCTCCTCCTCTTCTAAGTTTTTTTTTCCTTACACATGTAACAAACAATAATTAAATAAATAAGTAAATAAAAGAAGGCCGTTGCGGAAATATAGCTACCTTTTATGTTTTACGTTTTCAAAGGATATTGTTATTTTTATGAAGAATGTCGTCTTTTATTTTCATACACAAGAGCTTTTTATTTGTTTTCTCCTTACATAAAAAAATTTAAAAAAATATAAAAAAAGAAAAAAGTTGGTAGAGCACTTGCCCGCGAAAGGCAAAGGTCTGAAAAAAAAAAAAAAGTTGGTAGAGCGCTTGCCCGCGAAAGGCAAAGGTCCCGAGTTCGAGTCTCGGTCCGGCACACAGTTTTAATCTGCCAGGAAGTTTCAGCATTTGTGATGTCAACCACCATGTTTGTGTCACCTGTAAACGAGGGGTAGCCGTTAGCGGATATGGCAACACTGTAGCGGCAAGTGACAGATGTCAACTATCAAATAATTTTAATCAGACTATAGGTAGGTGAAAGCATTCCCACCCTCATTTTTTACCTATATGAAAGTACTTATTATACTGATCTGTTCGTGTTTCAGTATGAGAAGCCATTTCATTGTTACACTAAGGAGATGTTATTGCCCAGAAAATGCAGTTCAGTGCCATTTTGGTGTTTCTACAGGGCTATTACAAATGATTGAAGCGATTTCATAAATTCACTGTAGCTCCATTCATTGACATATGGTCACGACACACTACAAATACGTAGAAAAACTCATAAAGTTTTGTTCGGCTGAAGCCGCACTTCAGGTTTCTGCCGCCAGAGCGCTCGAGAGCGCAGTGAGACAAAATGGCGACAGGAGCTGAGTAAGCGTATGTCGTGCTTGAAACGCACTTGCATCAGTCAGTCATAACAGTGCAACGACACTTCAGGACGAAGTTCAACAAAGATCCACCAACTGCTAACTCCATTCGGCGATGGTATGCGCAGTTTAAAGCTTCTGGATGCCTCTGTAAGGGGAAATCAACGGGTCGGCCAGCAGTGAGCGAAGAAACGGTTGAACGCGTGCGGGCAACTTTCACGCGTAGCCCGCGGAAGTCGACGAATAAAGCAAGCAGGGAGCTAAACGTACCACAGCCGACGGTTTGGAAAATATTACGGAAAAGGCTAAAGCAGAAGCCTTACCGTTTACAATTGCTACAAGCCCTGACACCCGATGACAAAGTCAAACGCTTTGAATTTTCGGCGCGGTTGCAACAGCTCATGGAAGAGGATGCGTTCAGTGCGAAACTTGTTTTCAGTGATGAAGCAACATTTTTTCTTAATGGTGAAGTGAACAGACACAATGTGCGAATCTGGGCGGTAGAGAATCCTCACGCATTCGTGCAGCAAATTCGCAATTCACCAAAAGTTAACGTGTTTTGTGCAATCTCACGGTTTAAAGTTTACGGCCCCTTTTTCTTCTGCGAAAAAAACGTTACAGGACACGTGTATCTGGACATGCTGGAAAATTGGCTCATGCCACAACTGGAGACCGACAGCGCCGACTTCATCTTTCAACAGGATGGTGCTCCACCGCACTTCCATCATGATGTTCGGCATTTCTTAAACAGGAGTTTGGAAAACCGATGGATCAGTCTTGGTGGAGATCATGATCAGCAATTCATGTCATGGCCTCCACGTTCTCCCGACTTAACCCCATGCGATTTCTTTCTGGGGGTTACGTGAATGATTCAGTGTTTAAACCTCCTCTACCAAGAAACGTGCCAGAACTGCGAGCTCGCATCAACGATGCTTTCGAACTCATTGATGGGGACATGCTGCGCCGAGTGTGGGAGGAACTTGATTATCGGCTTGATTTCTGCCGAATCACTAAAGGGGCACATATCGAACATTTGTGAATGCCTAAAATAACTTTTTGAGTTTTTGTATGTGTGTGCAAAGCATTGTGAAAATATCTCAGATAATAAAGTTATTGTAGAGCTGTGAAATCGCTTCAATCATTTGTAATAACCCTGTAAGCCTGGTACAGTCGACAAAATTGGCTGCCTAATGGAGTTCTCTCAAATATTTGCTTAAATTTTAACAACCTGCTGTTTTTAATGGAGAGTATTGCAAAAATTATGGAAGATGAAGTAGAATGTGTAACTCTTGACCGGTTGCGTCAGTTTCCATAACATCAATGGTCACGTGGCTGACTCTGTGAACCAGCCATCTCGTTCTTTAGAGGCACAAAAATTCTGCTTTAATATACTTGGTGTCGAAAACAATTAACTTTATTTTACTTTTAACATACATAAACATATATTTTAGTGTTTGAACTTTATTTGTTCTTAATAGGTAATTATAAAATCTAATAAAAGTATCCTCCTCTTTTATTTAAATACACATTACTAACACACAAAAATCTCACATCAGATTTGGCCTACATTTGTTTCGCAGTGTATATTACTTCCACAGCACTTATCGCATCAGATTCACGTTATTTATTAGACATGTTGTTATTCTTTTTACTGCCGTACATAATGCAGCAACTCTTCTTTTTTGTTTGGAGACTCTTCTTGTTGTCGCGGTTCTTTCAGTTCATAAGGTGCCAAATTTTTTGAGGTCATTTGGAAGCGTAGAAATGTGGAATCTTGTAATTAAATGAGATCTCATAAGTTGTTGAGACAGCTGTTTCAGAAATATTCACCTTCGTTTTTGGCATTGATGCCAGCGATTCATCGTAAAGCAAACCAACAGCCATCGTCCATCTCCTAGCTGCAAAAGCCACCGAGTATTTACTGCACAAATGGTCGACTGTGGCAACCCCTCCCTTTATCATGTTGTACTCCATGATGAGGCGTGGTTTATTGGTTCCTTCATCAATAGTGTCTTCACTGCGCATGATGCTAAGCAAAACAACACATTTTTTGGGCACATATGACACCATTTGATATCTCTCTGGTATCTAAACAGTGATGACCTAATGGACCCAGGCGGTAGGAATTCCTGATGGATTTCCTGTTTTTTCACACACACACCTCTCTCCCTCCCTCTCTCTCTCTCTCTCTCTCTCTCTCTCTCTCTCTCTCTCTCTCCAGAGTTCCAATGCGAGTGATGTGTTTCTGCAAACATGAGATTGCCAGTGGATAACTAATGTACCAATTATGAAAAATAATATCCTGATTGGATCCATTCAGAGTTTCTGCCTGTCGGTGCAAACCTTCATATGGCTTATTTGATACTCTGTACGGGGCCATCTGGCTGTGTTCCACAACATAACTTAACTCATGCAGTGTATAATATTTTGACATGGAAATTACCAAAGAATTTCAAGCCATACTTGGCTGGTTTGTTTGGTATGTATTGAACGAAAGAACATCTTCTCTATTTTTTTTTCTTTCTTACAATGTGCAACTAATTTATCCAAATATGACCTAACTGCTGCTAATTTATGTATCTCGCGTCTTTGTACTCTTGTCACATTATCATCAAATCTCGCACTCCTGGGGAGAAATATCAATCGTCTGTATAACATACAATCTCTGAGAATAATCATACCAGTTCCATCATTACTCGACCAAATGGACAACTTATAATTCTCACAAGGACGTAGCCAAAGTACTTGAGCAGTGTAATTCTTCAAGTTTTCCCGGCGAGGCGTTGTCATGTTGATTAATCGGGTTTCTGCCAGTTATTCGCGACTTTCCTGCACGATATTTCAACTGCGTGACTCGCAGTCTTCTTCAGGTGCTGTCTGATACTGATTCCAGTGTGGAACGAGTCCGGTATTTATGCCTACGTTGTGCTAGGCGTTCCCTCTGAGGTCCGCGCCGCGTCTTGCGCTGTCCGTGGTGTGCGCCGACTAATAGTAACTGCTGTAGCATTTTCTTCTATCCGCGGCTGTTTCGAACGCTGTGCGCGTACTTTGTGGTTATTATCCGTTGTCAATATAGCTGAATTAAGTTCTGAATGGCGTCCAAGCTGTGCTAGACATTTTATCTTCCGATTGTCGTCATTTGAGTCCCTCTGTGAATTAGGACGTTCTGTTACCGTGCTGTGTCGTGTTAGGCGTTCCGTCCGAAGTTCTTGCCCCCCAGGAGCGGCTGCAGCGTCATTTTCAGCCGATTGTGTTCACTGTTGCTCCACATAGATACGATAAAGTTCTTACGGTAATTTTTGTTTCCAACAACTTGTATCAATAATGTAGTTGAGTGTATTGAATTTCTTTTCCTACGTATGCACAGCATGTTACATTTATTTAGGTTCAGGGTCAACTGCCAGAGGCTACACCACTCATCAGTCCTCTTTAGATCATTCTGCAGATCGGTAGGGACTTCTAGCGTTGCTACTATCCTCTAGACAACCGCAGCGTCTGCGAACAGTTTTAAAGACTTTCCGACACTTTCCACAAGATCATTTATATACACTGTGAACAGTAACGGTCCCATCACACTTCCTTGGAGTACCCCAGAAACTACCTTTATGTCCACTGATTTTGTCCCGTTAACAGCGACGTTTTGAGTTCTATCTGCAATCAAGTCTTGGATCTCGTCGCAAATCTGTTTCGATACTCGGTAAGCTCGTATTTTTTTTTTAAATAAATGGCAGTGCAGGGCGGTGTCAAATGCCTTCTTGATGCCAAACAACACGACATCAAACTGAACGCCATTGTCGACTGCCATATGAATCTCATGGAGGAACAGTGCTAGCTTAGTTTCACTAGATATAAGTTCGCTGAATCATGTTAATTTTTACGGAGGAGAGTTTTGCTCCAAAAATCTTATAATTCTTGAGCATAAAACATGTTTCATAATTCTATAACTGGTTGAAGTCAACGATATACGCCTATAATTATGTGCATCTGTCATGCGACATCCCTTGAAAATGGAAATGACCTGCCCTTTCTTCCAGTCGCTAGCTACCCTCCATTGTTCGCAAAGTATTTTATACTCTGGGTAGCCGCATCTGTGGAAAAGCATGATGCTAAGAAGAATTCCGCTAACGGCTGGTAAAATTGTCGTTTTATTGAAGCACAACCGGTTTCGCGGCCTAATGTCGCACCATAAGGTACATCAGTGTTAAAAGGTCATAGGTGTACCCATCGCTGCTAGTCAAGATATATTATTCAGTGAATGTTGTCTACATTACACTGGCGAATGAAGGGTGACAAAGACACGATTAAAGACGAAATTAATGGATGATGTCTTTGTTACCCTTTGTTCGCCACTGTAATGTAGACAACATTCACTGAATAATATATCGTGACTAGTAGTGTTGTGTACATCTATGACCTTTTAAAACTGGTGCACCAGATGGTGCGGCTTAAGGATCCAAAACAGACTGTGTTTCAATAAAACGACAAATTTACCAGCTGTTGGCGGGATTCTTCTTAATATAGTGCTATGTTAAACTGCTACTAGAAGGGGAGCAAATTCTTTAGCATAATCTTTGTAGCATGTTACAGGTATCTCATCTGCTCCTAATACCTTTCCACTACTAAGCGATTGTAGTTGCTTTTCTATTCCGCGATTGATTATCTCAGTATCTGTTATTTTGATGTTCGTACGGTGGTTGAAAGAAAGGACCGTATTACTATCAGTCGAACGGAAGACCGAATTAAGTATCTCGGCCTTGTCTCTGTTGTTTTCCGTCTCGCTGTCAGTATGGTCACTGAGCGACTGAATGGAGGATTTCGAACCATTTATTGATTTTATGGAAAACCAGAACCTCTTAGAGTTTTTAGTCATATCGGCTGTCAAAATTTTACCTTCAAAGTCTTTGAAGATTTCTCTCATTGCTCTCCTTGGGCTCATTTTCCCTTCATTCAGATTGTATATGTGAGCTACGATTTAACGCTGTTAATATCACTATATGATGGGCGATTTGTAAAAACAGTACTACATAATTTTGAATGCAGAGCTCGCGAAGAAGGGGACACTAAAGTATTGTGTATGACAACTGCAATGTTAATAATGACTCTAACATTTTGATTCGTTGTTCTGGTACTAATATTTTTATAATAATGGTAAGTAACGTAGCCAACATGAAAAGTAACTCCATAGTTTTGATGGGAATGGCCGTGGGAAAAACTGGGAGAGTTGTTTTGTAGCTCACTCGCTGGTTTTTAAGCATTCACAGGCTGCTATTTTAACCCTGCATTCTATAGAAAAGCGAAACAAAAGCCCTTGACTATACTGAGAAATTCTGAAAAATATTAAGTGGCATTCAAAGACCTAAGACATTGCCAGTGGAAAGAGAAGTTTCTGAAAGTCTAGAAGACCTTAGATGTCATCTGTGCGGCTTCAAAAATCTCTTTTCCGCTAATGATCTAAGATTAGCCACTTTTTCAAAAACGTACAGTTTTAAAATTACCGACGATAGTTTCAAAATTAGAGTCAAGAACGTTGACGCCACACATTTTCCTTCTTGCCAGAAAGAAGTCAACAAACTGAAAGAACTGCATCGTACGTATGGAGAAATGCTAATCTGAAACTGCCAACACTTCAGTCATCTTTAAACGACGGATAGCAAGAAGTTAATAATTTGCATGAATGCCACTGGTTCGATGGCGACCAAATACTGACCTCAATAAACGATGTTGTAATTCAACCGGATAAACCATTAGGTATACATTTCGTTGTTTGATACAGTTTATTAATTACTTAATAATTATATTTTGCAGAAGACTCGGAAAGAGAACGCGAAGAAGAAAGCGAAAGCCTTTGCGGTTTTAATGACGATGAGAGCGATTCTAGGGTGGATGAGAGCGATTAATTATTAAATATTTTCACGGATATGATCGCAAAATGTTTATTTTTTTGTACTAAGTACTATTTCAGTTTTTATTTTTCTAAAAAAATACTGCATAAATAAAAAAATTAGAATAGAAAACAGTAAAACTTAGGTACGACGCGCATCGCAAATCACACGAGCGTTTTCAGTTTCAGCGTTGCTCACGGGTTCCAAAAAATTTCTGTTTTATAATTTTTTAGAATAATACGATCAGAAACAAAGCAAACGACAGAGGTTTCAAAGAGTATAAAATGGTTGAACCATATACATTTTTTGACAGCTTTGGAACGTACTGACAGGGTTAGATTCAACTGGGTGATTACTGAATTTTTTATCAACAATTTATATTGCGAATAACACATAAAAGAGGTTTAAGCTAGTATAAGGTAGTTTCAAGACATTCCATTTTACGGCAAGTTAGAAAGCGCGTGGGCATTACGTGTCCCAGTATCCAAACTCTATCATAATGGTGTTTCTTTTTATTAAGTCGTCAATAACATATTAAAACATCAGGTAGTATAAAATAACTGCACTTTTTTATCACAGGCTCCCGGACAATTAGTCCATAGGGTGAGAGAAAATCCTTGCTGCTGCTTCGAACATTCACTTTATACACACATCAAAATAAGTTTTGTATCACCCCGATTCCCAGAACTCCTGAAGATAGACTTTGACTGTGGATATTGTATCACAGACACAGCCCTTTGGACTGTTCAGAGATGTAAGTAAACCCGCACAAAGATGTAAACAACCATGCATGAGCAGCGCTTATTAGTCGGAGGGGGTCCGACAGCCGACCAGTTCCAGTCATTCCACCAGGAAGGAGGTACATGGCTCGTGTTGTCTGTAGTTCGGCCATGCCTAGACGGTCAATAGCGCGATTCGATCGCGTCCGCATTGTCACTTTGTGCCAAGAAGGGCTCTCAATAAGGGAAGTGTCCAGGCGTCTCGGAGTGAACCAAAGCAATGTTGTTCGGACATGGAGAAGATATACAAAGACAGGAGCTGTCGATGACATGCCTCGCTCAGGCCGCCCAAGGGCTACTACTGAAGTGGATGATCGCTACCTACGGATTATGGCTCGGAGGACGCCCTGACAGCAAAGCCACCGTAATGCTTTTCGTGCAGCCACAAGACGTCGGTTACGACTTAAACTGTGTGCATGATGTGCTACTTCACGTCCGACGTCCATGGCGAGGTCCATCTTTGCAACCACACCATGCAGCGTGGTACGGATGGGCCCAACAACATGCCGAATGGACCGCTCAGGATTGGCATCACGTTCTCTTCACCGATGAGTGTTGTATATGTCTTCAACCAGACAATCGTCGGAGACGTGTTTGGAGGCAACCCAGTCAGGCTGAACGCCTTAGACACACTGTCCAGTGAGTGCAGCAAGATGGAGGTTCCCTGCTGTTTTGGGGTGACATTATGTGGGGTCGATGTACGCCGCTGGTGGTCATGGAATGCGGTTAACGGTTGTACGATATGTGATGGCATCCTCCGACCGATAGTACAGTCATATCGGCAGCACATTGGCGAGGCATTCGTCTTCATGGACAACAACTCGCGCCCCCATCGTGCAGTGACTTCCTTCGGGATAACGACATCGCTCGACTAGAGTGACCAGCATGTTCTCCAGACATGAACCCTATCCAACATGCCTGAGATAGACTGAAAAGGGCTGTTTATGGACGACGTGACCCACTAACCATCCTGAGAGATCTACGCCGAATCGCCGTTGAGGAAGGGGACAATCTGGACCAACAGCGCCTTGATGAACTTGTGGATAGTATGCCACGACGAATACAGGCATGCATCAATGCAAGAGGACGTGCTACTGGGTATTAGAGGTACCGGTGTGTACAGCAGTCTGAACCACCACCTCTGAAGGTCTCGCTGTATGGTGGTACAACATGCAGCAATAAACATGAGCAATAAAAAGGGCGGAAATGATGTTTATGTTGATCTCTATTCCAATTTTCTGTACAGGTTCCGGAACTCTCGGAACCGAGGTGATGCAAAACTTTTTTGATTTGTATACAATTTTGTGTACGCCTCTATGGCAACGCCTCCGTGTTACTGCAGCTCTGTTGGCGACTATTGTTTTGTACCACCTAGCTTCGGTATTGTCAGCAGCCTTTTGCAGCTGAAAGGTGGCAACAGCACTGTCAGCTGACAGCCATTTTCTTTAGCCTACGAAGTAAGGCAGGATGCGTGTGCAGGTCCCCAGTCACTTATGACGAGAAAGAAAGTCTCTCACCAAGCTATATTTCCCGGTCGTTGGATAGGGTGTGGGGGCGTTATCAGGTAGGCTGCACGTTCGTCTGATTTGACGTGAATGGACATTTTCCTGTGGAGTACACTGAAGGGTAAAGCCTGTGCACAAAGTTCCATGACAGCAGGCTGATAAAAAATCGTTTTGTTGCGGTGTATAAAAAATAACACTGAAAGAAACTCTTCTCTATGTCCAGTTGTCCTTGCACAAGCGATTGCAAATGTGTGTTCGGCAGGTACAATCTGTGGATTTTGATCACTTCCTGCGATAAGGAAATTTTAGAAGATTTGTTTATGACCATTTCCTTTTCGTTCTGTAATTTTTCAGTATGGAACGTTTCTACAAAAGTATCTCGTTTTACGTATCCGCGATTTATTGCGTTCAAATTTCTGACAAAGCTGATAAGAATAAAAAAACAGTTACTAATTAACTGATGTGTAATCCCTGTATTCTACGCCCGTTGTCTTCCAGTGATTGTATGGTCCTACCTATCACAGTCCGATTTCAAGTGTCGTGTGACTTGAAGGTGGACTGAGGAGAAAGGAAAGGAAAGGGAAGGGGAAGGAAATGATGATATCAGCTGCATCAGGACTTTATGCAGAATCAGCTGTGGTATGTGAAGATGTGTGGGAGACCAGGACTCGAATCCGAGATCTCTTACTTACTAGGCAGTTGACTTAACCACAGCGCCACCCAGACACAGTATTAATTCCAAATGTGTGAACTGTTTCGTCACAGTCCTCAGCTGACCCACATTCCCACCTAGCAGAATGAACAGACACCACACATTTATATAAATGATAGGTCTCGATGAGCTATAAGCCCACAACCATCAGTGCAGATGTCACATTTACTGTCAGTAGTAAGATAACCTATATCCTATGACATTTTGTTAGTGCAGATTGCCTATATCAGAGGCAAGCATACATTCTGGGGCAAACCTATTGTTCTCTTTCGATTGACAGGTCCTAGGACTATTGTGCTCCTAAGTGCATTATGGCCGCTGAAGATAATCCGTCCTTCCGAGAAACCCTCCATCCCTCGCCCTCGCTCTCCCCCTCCTCTCCCTCCTCCCCATGCTCCTCCTCAATCATCTGGGAACTCCCCTCACCAATTGAAGCACACTTTTGTTATCAGATTTACTTATTAATGAACTCGAGCAATTAATTATCCGTCCCCCCCCCCCCCCCCGGGAATCCCGCCAAGCCCTAATCCTCACGCCGTGTGGGGTAGCTGTGCGGCCCGCGCGGCTGCCCCCATCGGAGGTTCGAGTCCTCCCTTGGGCATGGGTGTATCTGTGGTCCTTAGCGTAAGTTAGTTGAAGTTAGATTAAGTAGTGCGCAAGCTTAGGGACTGATGACCTCAGCAGTTTTGTCCCATAGAACTTACCACATATTTCCAAATTTTCCTAACCCTCCCCTTCCCCACCCAGAAACTGGCAGGAAAAAGAGTCACTTGACTTGCCTATTTCGCAGGGAATCGACTGCAAAGTATGGAACATTGTTTAAACAATTTCTGGTAGACAAGGCAATGTGTGGAATATTGTTTGTTTAATCAATTTATAGGATACAAGGCAGTGTCTGGAACACAGTTTACTTATTTATTTAAAGAATTTGTCTAAAAATTAGTTGCAGTGTATGTAATACTGTGTATTTAAACAATCTGTGGGACACAAGGCAGTGTGTGGAATATCTAAACAATTTGCGCCATTTTTTAATCCTGATCATGCAACAAATACCGCCAATATAGCTCACCGCACATAATTACACTGTTAAACATCTTTCGCACCAACCACAGGGTATTGCGCGCCCACGCTCCTGACTGCTTCAGACCGAGCACTTTGCATACAACTGTGGTGGCAAACTTTGGTATCGATACCTGAGAAATTCCTGTTGAAACACATACTCTCTCTCTCTTTCTCTCTCTTCCCCCATCCCCCCTCTCTCCCTCCCTCTCTCTTTCTCTCTCTCTCTCTCTCTCTCTCTCTCTCTCTCTCTCTCTCCCAATTGGCCATGTCCTGTGACGTTTCCTTGTTCCTATTGATGGATGCTAGGATTGGAATATTTGTCTGGATTCGATCCTTCAACCAGCTGGTTGCCAAACCCTACTGTACTTTTTTTTCCTCTGCCTCCTATCGGTGGATACTGGTACAGTTAGATCATTTGATAAGAACTCCATTACGTTGGAGGTAGCACAAAAGTTTCAAATTTCAGGTCACTTGATCGCTATGTCCTTGAACAATGTGCGGAGGGTTTCGACTGGTGTGTGTGCTCAAAACACGACTATCGGAAACAATTTTTTTTTTACATACATTCTATGTGCGAACCATGGGTGACACGGCAGATGTCAATACGGTAATAGAATTACCCGTCCCAGCATGGCATCGTGAACTGTGGCAGTCGCTTCCCGTATTCTCTCCCAGAGCTCTGCTACATCACGTGATAGAGGCGGTACATACACCAGATATCTTTAATGTTTCTCCACAGAAAAAGGTCTCTCGGAGTGAGATCTGGTGATCGGGAAAGCCATTTCATGAAACAGCTGTCCCCTTCTGTAGCACGGCCGATCCATCGATGCGGCAGCTCCATGTTCAGGTATCCACGAACTTCTCAATGAAAATGGGATGGAGTCCCATCCTGCTGAAAGATGAATGGAGAGTCCGATTGAATTTGAGGCATCAGCCATTGCTGCAATATATCCAAGTAGGAATATCCAGTGACAGTGCTCTCAGTGAAGAATGATGGTCCATACAGTTTTCGACGTGACAAGTCACAAAAAAACATTTACCTTTGGGGAATCACGCTCAAATTCAATGCATTTGTGTGGGTGCTTTGTACCCCACATTCGACAATTGTGCCTCTTCACTTTCCCATTACTGTAAAAAGTGGCTTCATCGCTAAAAATTAAGCGATCAGCAGTGACATCCCCATCCTCATCCAGTTGTTGCAACTGCGAACAAAACTCAAAAGGCTTGTCTTTGTCGTCGTCATTGAGCTCCTGCACTATCTCCAATTTGAATGGTTTCATAGACAGCTTCGTTTCCACACTGTCATTGGAGCCATTTCTAGTTCATGGGATGCACGACGCACTGATTTCTTTGTACTCCTTATGAATGTCTCTCGTACGCGCCCCACATTCACTTCACTCACACTGGGACGTCCGCTTCTCTTCGCTGGGCACAAGCAACTTGTCCTTCGCCCGCCCAGTTAGCCGAGTTGTAACGCACGACTTTCCGGAGTGGGAAGGAGCGCTTGGTCCCTGGCACGAATCCGCACGGCGGACTGGTGTCGATGTCCGGTGAGCCGGCCAGTCCGTGGATGATTTTTAGGCAGTTTTCCATCTGCCTTGGCGAATGCTGGCTGGTTCCCCTTATTCCGCCTCAGCTACACTATGTCGGCGATTGCTGCGCAAACATGTTCTCCACGTACTCGTACACCACCATTACTCTACCATGCAAACACAGGGGCTACACTCGTCTGGTGTGAGACGTTCCCTGGGAAAGGTCCACCGGGGGCCGAACCCACAATAACTCTGAAAGAGTGGTTCGGTGTGTGGCAGCGGAGGGGTGAAGTGGACTGCGGTAATCGTCGCGGGGGTTGTCGTTTTTAGGCCCTCGGTTAACATGCAATACAACGCGTCCTAACGAATTTGTTGTGCCAGTGGTAAATGGCCTTCCTTGTCGGTGGCTTCTTACGGTACTTGGTTCTAAACATCCGCTGAACAGCTGTAGCACACTTGTTTTTGTCGAACTCCAACACAGAAAGCTCGCTCCACATCTGAATTCGCCACGTTTGCGACTAGCGCTGACTATCGGCAAATTCACAAACTACGCTGTGGCGGTATACACGAAAAAAAAAAGAAAACTTTCATGGTTTCTCTTCAAAACGACATATGTATGATACCTGCACAATGTTTGGTTCTTGTGCAATAAATAATTGAAAGTGTTCCCGGGCACAATGTACACCCTGTAAATTGATCAATAGGTAATTTGACGTCGAGAGAGGGTTTTTAAAGCACTATAGAATTCTTAAAAGGGCTCCCCCACTTGGATAGGGCTCACATTTGCAGCCCCCACCAGCGCTTCCCATGACGTAATGACTGTAATCACCGAGGAATGGAATGAAATGTGGTATAGTAACAACTACTTTGGGTCTCCCGGGGGTGTGTTTATCATCAGGGAGCCACCGTGAAGGTCAAAACCATCTATTGTTCTAATTACAAATCACGTTACTATATGCAACCGACCACGGACCAGATATCAGCCTCCTTTGACCTCGCGGCTCCCGAACGATGCATCAAGTAGGAGCATTTTGTTGATCGAGAAATTCCAGACTCGCTTCCTGCCTCTGTCTCTCTGAAGAGACCTCTCCCTGTTTGTGTGAACAAGCGTCTCCAAACACACAGACGGAGTTTTTCATCTCTCCTCAGAGTACTGTGTTTCCGTCGGCTAACGCTGGAGACGAAGAGAGAGCAGACGCAACTTCGATATAAAAAATAGAGTGAAATAATCCAGTTGCACTACCCAATCACATTAATTGTTTAGCTATTGACAGGAGTCAAATCGATCGCCCAAAACACTCACCTCCACCTTAGAATGTTCCTTCTTCGTAATAAAACATATTTGCAACGTTTGAGTATCACATCCAAATATTATGTAAAGCAAGTAATGAAATTTCTGCCACAAATAGATCATAGTGCTAAATATATACGAGGTCTTGTATGCACCGACGTTTGAGAACACAAACACCCTACTCCACCACGTTTCCACTAAAGACGTACTGTGAAAAAAATTCTACCAATCACACCAACTCGCGATCGCGAAACGCGCTCCGTCCGCCGACTCCTGGGTAGCCCGTCCGTGCAGACTAGGACAGACCCGCACCTGTGCCAGCTATGCCGGCAGCTGCACACGCCCACCGAACCGCACGCTCAGAGGTCGGAGCGACTCTATCCAAGCAGTCAACCGATCAATTTACATGGGAGGATTAATCGTCCATCGCAAACAACCGTCATATTAAATCTTCTCACACAACACACATGTCCACTTCTGTTGCCGCACAACTAGCACTCCCGCTGCCGTGGACAAGATCAAACAGGTCGTCGCATTCTTTGTACCTAACCGTCCGTCACAGGCTTAGCTAATTCACAACTTCTGGTCGCTAAAGCTTCGTGACCACTCTTGCCGCCAGCTGCGGTGCATTATAAAACAATCAGCTGTGACTTACATAAAAAGATTGTCTCTAACCAGTTCCTTCCCGACACAGAATCCCCCCCCCCCCCAAGTTTAAAAAATTTACTTTACCCAATCCGAGACAGCAATGTTGTTGAGCATATACCTCGGATTTCTCACATAAAATGTAGATTTCTCCCTTTTATACGAGTTATTGTCGAAGACAGAAGAAATCGAAGCACACACGATTTTTCACATCGCCAAAGTATCATTACTTGTTGTGAAAATCCTGTACAACACTATGGCGTACGCTATATTTCCTCTAAGTATTTCGTCATCAGGTAGGAAAAATCTGTTGTAACCAGTTACAACACCTTCAGCACAGGGCTTAAATATTAAACTCATTTTTGCCTCATGGCGGAATGCTAAGAGCACTGGATGCCGCCCCACTTTCGAACTCTATTAAAGTAAACAAATGTCTCATCACATACGAAGTATCTCAAGGTAACAGCAAAAATAAATGGTTCAAGAGGTTCTGAGCACTATGGGACTTAACATCTGAGGTCATCAGTCCCCTAGAACTTAGAACTACCTAAACCTAACTAACCTCAGGATATCACACTCATCCACAGAGAAGTTCTACATATCAGGTTTATACTATGTATCACTTTGTTTTTGTTACGGTCTTCAGTCCAGAGACTGGTTTGATGCAGCTCTTCATGCTAGTCTATCCTGTGCAAGCTTCTTCATCTCCGAGTATCCACTGCAACCTATATCCTTCTGATTCTTCTTAGTGTATTCATCTCTTGGTCTCCCTCTACGACTTTTACCCTTCATGTTTCCCTCCAATACTAAACTGGTGAACCCTTGATGCCTCAGAACGTGTCCTACCAACCGATCTCTTCTATTAGTCAGGTTGTGCCATAAATTCCTCTTTTCCCCAATTCTATTTAACACCTCCTCATTAGTTACGTGATCTACCCATCTAATCTTCAGCTTTCTTCTGTAGCACCACATTTTGAAAGCATCTATTCTCTTCTTGTCTAAACTATTTATCGTCCATGTTTCGCTTCCATACATGGCTACACTCCATACAAATATTTTCAGAAAAGACTTCCTGACTCTTAGATCTATACTTGATGTTAACAAATTTCTCTTCTTCAGAAACGCTTCTCTTCCCAGAGCTAGTATACATTTTATATCCTCTCTATTTCGACCATTATCAGTTATTTTGCTCCCCATATAGCAAAACTCATCTACTACTTAAAGTGTCTCATTTCCTAATCTAATTCCCACAGCACCTGATTTAATTCGACTACATTCCATTATCCTCGTTTTGCTTTTGTTGGTGTTCATCTTATATCCTCCTTTCAAGACACTGTCCATTCCGTTCAACTGCTCTTCCAGGTCTTTTATTGTCTGACAGAATTACAATGTCATCGACAAACCTCAAAGCTTTTATTTCTTCTCCATGGATTTTAATTCCTACTCCAAATTTTTTCTGGTTTCCTTTACTGCTTTCTCAATAATCAGATTGAATAACATTGGGGATAGGCTACAACCTTGTCTCACTCCCTTTTCAATCACTGCTTCCCGTTCGTGACCCTCGACTCTTATAACTGCCATCTGGTAAGTAGCCATTCGCTCCCTGTATTTTACCCGTGCCACCTTCAGAATTTGAAAAAGAATATTCCAGCCAATATTGTCAAAAGCCTTCTATAAGTCTACAAATGCTAGAAACGTAGGTTTGCCTTTCCTTAATCTATCTTCTAAGATAAGTCGTAGGGTCAGTATTGCCTCGCGTGTTCCAATATTTCTACGGAATCCAAACTGATCTTCCCCGAGGTCGGCTTCTACCAGTTTTTCCATTCGTCTGTACAGAATTCGTGTTAGTATTTTGTAGCCATGACTTCTTAAACTAATAGTTCGGTAATTTTCACACCTGTCGACACCTGCTTTCTTTGGGATTGGAATTATTATATTCTTCTTGAAAACTGGGGGTATTTCACCTGTTTCATACATCTTGCTCAACAGAAGGTAGAGTTTTGTCGTGGCTGGCTCCGCCAAGGCTCTTAGTAGTTGTAATGGAATACGTCTGATGTTATTACTATGGTCATTTCCCTGTGTCGGTGGGAGATTGAAATTTCGTTAAAAGATACCACTGCAACGAAAAAAACACCTGATTACTGCTCCCACTCCTGAATCACGTCTGCGGTACCCGAGCCACCGTTTCTACTTGCCAGGTGGCACGTCATTGATATCAAATTGACAGGCTAATTAATTAAATTGATCATGAGCGTCACTTTGAATGTCGAGTAATTTTTTTTCAGCTGTCGGAGTACACTCACCAGGTAGCTGAAATGGGAATCCCTGGAGGGAAAACACTATCGAGAACCGAAATTTTTAGCTGATCAAAGAGGGATTCTTCCGCCGGCAACATACATTTCCCGTAAGGACTGCACTATTAAAAACACGATCACAACCATTATGTTACTGCCACTGTATTGGTTCTACAGGCACGCACATGAGACGCTGATGATATCTATGTCAAAAACTATGCATGTTTCATAAATCGAGGAATAGTATTGCTTCCGAATGAAGTGGTCTTCCACACAAATACCACGACATTGGCTATACATGATCTCTAGGTGTGTATTAACAGACCGGAAGAGCAGGTGTACATCACTGGCAGTGTAAGCTCGTAACAAAATCACCCTTATCACCGAATTTAGGACGTGATTCGGCTAAGGAACATGGTATTAATATGATATTTGCCACTCCTTCTTGCCGTTGCTAGATATTTCTCACGCTAACAAACTATTTTTTTATTTTTTTTATTTTTTTTAGCGCTTTCGATCTCGATACCACGTACACAGTGTAACAGAGTTTCTGCGATACATCCTCTGGGTAATAGGCAAGGGAGGGTGATTGATTGATTGAGAATGATCACATGCAGTAGATGGTGTGCTGTGTGAGGAATCACTTAAAAAATAAAACACTAGATTGAGGTCGTAAGAAACATACAAAATACTCTGATCAATACACTGACGTTTCAGATCTATAGCGTTACGTTTTCTGATAGAAATTCTATCTGCGATTTGGAATCAAGTTTCTCCATTCAACCACATACTTGAATTGGATAGTATGGAGATATCTTTTAATGATTACAGCCACTGGTGAATCATTTTAATGGCAATCTCATATCCCGAAATGAGTAACCTTTTTCGAACCTTTCTGCTAAGGAACCCATACAGCAAAACTCCAGAGTGGTTTTAGACCGCCCTTCTGCATATTGTAAATGTTCCTGAGCCTCTGCACCGCCCTCCCTGCAGCGCTGTCTCTGTGACCATTCCAAGTTAAGTCGAAACTGAGCAGAAGTTGGGGAGCGCTATATCTAAGACCTCCTGCATCCAATGGAAAAGCAGGGCAAGCAGAGTTAATGTGAGAGAACTGTGTTTTGATCATTTGGCAGAAATGAGAACAGGTTGTCATAGCACCACCAAACGTGCACAGTGTGTAAGGCCAGCACCAAGTGGAGCTTTCTCCTGTAATACAAGGTACTAGAAAAGACAGCATGAGCAGTTATGGTGGTGTTTCCGATTGGAAAAATTAGGATGACTGCACATCATATGCGAACTGGAAGAATGATGAGGATTTTATTGTTTCGTTGTGGTGCACACGCAAACCACATACAGGTACTGCAGGCCCAAGTAGATCTGTGACCTCAGGGTGCATTCATGTCTATCACCCAAACATATCCTAGTTATTTTGTACCATCCAGCAGAGAAAAACTGAGAACTATTAACAGTTCGCTAACGCCACCCAGTAGGGATATCGATAAGCTACACTATGTGATCAAAAGTATCCAGACACCCCCAAAAACATACGTTTTTCATATTAGGTGCATTGTGCTGCCACCTACTGCCAGGTACTCCATATCAGCGACCTCAGTAGTCATAAGACACCGTGAGAGAGCAGAATGTGGCACTCCGTGGAACTCACGGGCTTCGAACGTGGTCAGGTGATTGGGTGTCACTTGTGTCATATGCCTGTATGCGATATTTCCACATTTCTAAAAATTCCTAGGTCCACTGTTTCCAATGTGATTGTGAAGTGGAAACGTGAAGCGACACGTACAGCACAAAAGCGTACAGGCCGACCTCGTCTGTTGATTGACAGAGACCACCGACAGTTGAAGAGGGTCTTAATTTTTGATAGGCAGACATAGGCAGACCATCAACCAGGAATTCCAAACTTCATCAGGATCCACTACAAGTACTATGACAGTAAGGCGGAAGGTGAGAAAACTTTTATTTCATGGTCGAGCAGCTACTCATAAGCTACACATCATGCCACATTGTGTGTTTTTATGATCACCATTCTCAGCTGCAAATAATAGAAATAATCATTCAAATAAAAATAATATTTCAATATATCACGTTTTTTATCGTACTACAAGTATAAAATAATTTATTCTATCCCAATACAGATTCCTAACCCTAACTGGTGTCAGGTACACACCTCGACAGCGGCAAGTTAGCTCTTTATTCGCACGAAGTAATGGCCGCTATCGACAGCGGATCTCAAGTTGATTCCATATTTCTAGATTTCCGGAAAGCTTTTGACACCGTTCCTCATAAGCGACTTCTAATCAAGCTGCGGGCCTATGGGGTATCGTCTCAGTTGTGCGACTGGATTCTTGATTTCCTGTCAGGAAGGTCACAGTTCGTAGTAATAGACGGCAAATCATCGAGTAAAACTGTAGTGATATCAGGTGTTCCCCAGAGAAGCGTCCTGGGACCTCTGCTGTTCCTGATCTATATAAATGACCTGGGCGACAATCTGAGCAGTTCTCTTAGGTTGTTCGCAGATTATGCTGTAATTTACCGTCTAGTAAGGTCATCCGAAGACCAGTATCAGTTGCAAAGCGATTTAGAAAAGATTGCTGTATGGTGTGGCAGGTGGCAGTTGGCGCTAAATAACGAAAAGTGGGAGGTGATCCACATGAGTTCCAAAAGAAATCCGTTGGAATTCGATTACTCGATAAATAGTACAATTCTCAAGGCTGCCAATTCAACTAAGTACCTGGGTGTTAAAATTACGAACAACTTCAGTTGGAAATATCACATAGATAATATTGTGGGGAAGGCGAGCCAAAGGTTGCGTTTCATTGGCAGGACACTTAGAAGATGCAACAAGTCCACTAAAGAGACAGCTTACACTACACTCGTTCGTCCTCTGTTAGAACATTGCTGCGCAGTGTGGGATCCTTACCAGGTGGGATTGACGGAGGACATCGAAAGGGTGTAAAAAATGGCAGCTCGTTTTGTATTATCACGTAATAGGGGAGAGAGTGTGGCAGATATGATACGCGAGTTGGGATGGAAGTCATTAAAGCAAAGACGTTTTTCGTCGCGGCGACATCTACACTCCTGGAAATGGAAAAAAGAACACATTGACACCGGTGTGTCAGACCCACCATACTTGCTCCGGACACTGCGAGAGGGCTGTACAAGCAATGATCACACGCACGGCACAGCGGACACACCAGGAACCGCGGTGTTGGCCGTCGAATTCCCTAGCTGCGCAGCATTTGTGCACCGCCGCCATCAGTGTCAGCCAGTTTGCCGTGGCATACGGAGCTCCATCGCAGTCTTTAACACTGGTAGCATGCCGCGACAGCGTGGACGTGAACCGTATGTGCAGTTGACGGACTTTGAGCGAGGGCGTATAGTGGGCATGCGGGAGGCCGGGTGGACGTACCGCCGAATTGCTCAACACGTGGGGCGTGAGGTCTCCACAGTACATCGATGTTGTCGCCAGTGGTCGGCGGAAGGTGCACGTGCCCGTCGACCTGGGACCGGACCGCAGCGACGCACGGATGCACGCCAAGACCGTAGGTTCCTACGTAGTGCCGTAGGGGACCGCACCGCCACTTCCCAGCAAATTAGGGACACTGTTGCTCCTGGGGTATCGGCGAGGACCATTCGCAACCGTCTCCATGAAGCTGGGCTACGGTCCCGCACACCGTTAGGCCGTCTTCCGCTCACGCCCCAACATCGTGCAGCCCGCCTCCAGTGGTGTCGCGACAGGCGTGAATGGAGGGACGAATGGAGACGTGTCGTCTTCAGCGATGAGAGTCGCTTCTGCCTTGGTGCCAATGATGGTCGTATGCGTGTTTGGCGCCGTGCAGGTGAGCGCCACAATCAGGACTGCATACGACCGAGGCACACAGGGCCAACACCCGGCATCATGGTGTGGGGAGCGATCTCCTACACTGGCCGTACACCACTGGTGATCGTCGAGGGGACACTGAATAGTGCACGGTACATCCAAACCGTCATCGAACCCATCGTTCTACCATTCCTAGACCGGCAAGGGAACTTGCTGTTCCAACAGGACAATGCACGTCCGCATGTATCCCGTGCCACCCAACGTGCTCTAGAAGGTGTAAGTCAACTACCCTGGCCAGCAAGATCTCCGGATCTGTCCCCCATTGAGCATGTTTGGGACTGGATGAAGCGTCGTCTCACGCGGTCTGCACGTCCAGCACGAACGCTGGTCCAACTGAGGCGCCAGGTGGAAATGGCATGGCAAGCCGTTCCACAGGACTACATCCAGCATCTCTACGATCGTCTCCATGGGAGAATAGCAGCCTGCATTGCTGCGAAAGGTGGATATACACTGTACTTGTGCCGACATTGTGCATGCTCTGTTGCCTGTGTCTATGTGCCTGTGGTTCTGTCAGTGTGATCATGTGATGTATCTGACCCCAGGAATGTGTCAATAAAGTTTCCCCTTCCTGGGACAATGAATTCACGGTGTTCTTATTTCAATTTCCAGGAGTGTAGTTACCGGGAGCTCCAAAGTTTGGTATGTTATGGAGCTCCTTAGAGAGATAGCGTTCAGGGCCGGAAAGAAAGCCAATGTGCACTCGGTATATCCGTTGGGGGGCCTCATTCGAGATGTGTAGGAGGCGTTGCCTGCAGCTATCGAGTATGCAGGGTGCAGTCGTCTGCAAGTTGTGCCTGACGTCGGCACCAACGAAGCCTGTCGCTTGGGTTCTGAGACCATCCTCAGTTCTTGCAGGCAGCTCTCGGAGGTGCTGAAGGCTGCTGGCCTTGCGTGTGGGCTGCAAGAAGCGCTCGCAACTAGCAGCATTCTTTCCAAAATCAGTCGTGGTCCTTTCCTTTGGAGTCGAGTGTAGGGTCCCCACCAGAGGCTTTGTCGACTCTGTGACGGTCTTGGCTGCAGATTTCTGGACCTGCGTTATCCGGTGGGGAATTGTAGGATTCCCCTTAATAGGTCTGGAGTACACTACACAAAGGGAGCAGCTATTCGCGTAGCAGAGTAGTTGTGGAATGCACATAGTTGTATTTTAGGCTAGGCGATAGGTTGATGTACTGTGATAAACACTCGCGAGACAACTCGCAGGTACCGAAATCAGACCACGAGCAGAATAAAGATTTCGACTCTCAAAATTTTATCAGTAAACTGCAAAAGCATTTTAACAATGTTCCCATATTTACTGCCCTCCAGGAAACATCTCACGCTCATATTATTCTAGAGACCAAGAGCTGGCTGAAATCCAAAGTGGGAAGCTCTGAGATATTTAGCGATTCAAGGAATGTAGGTCAAAAAGACAGATTAGACGCCATGGGAGGGTGTGTGTCCATTACAGCTGACAAAATATTGTCTCTGTTGAATTCGAATTTGGGTGTGACAGTGAAGTTATCTCCTCATATATAACGGGTCTAGATGAAATCATGTTAATTGTTGAATGTTTTTATCTGCCACTGGATTGCGCTGTGACCTCTTTGAAGTGATTCAAAGAAAGTCTACCGTCAGTAGTGCGGAAATACCCAGATCATGCAGTATTAGTTGGAGGAGACTTTTACCTACTGAGTATAGACTTTCACGTCTATGGATCAACTGCAGGGGGTACAGACAGACAGTCTTGCGAATTTCTTTTGACCACATTTTCCGAAAATTGTCTTGAGCAGCTAGTTCGACGGTCCACATGTAATGGAAATATTTTAGATCTTGCAGCTACAAACAGGCCTGACCTAATCGACGGCGTCGGTACAAAGACAGGCATTAATGACCATGATGTCATCACAGCAACTTTGGTTACTATAGTTAATAAATTAATTAAGAAGGCTTGGAGAGTATTTCTGCTAGAGATAGTAGACAGAAAGATATTAGCGTCTCACTTAGCCGACGAATTGACATCATTTGGATTCAGTACGATTGACACACAGTAATTATGGGTAACGCTTAAAATGATTGTAAATCATGTTGTGGAGAAGCATGTGGCGAGTAAGTGGATTAAGAATGGAAAAGTCCCACCGTGGTTTAACAACGAAATTCGAAAGATGCTGAGGAATCAAAGGCTGTTGCACTATCCATTCAAAAGACAGCGCGCAAATGACGACAGGTAACAGTAAGAGATTCGTGCGAATGTACAAAGATCAACGCGAAAAAGATCAACGCGCGATGTCGAGAACCTGAGAAAATTCTTTTCGTATGTAGAATCGCCAAGTGTGTCTAAGGCTTCTATCCAGTCACTCGTTGACCAGTCCGTTGAGGCAGTAGACGACAGGGTAAAGGCGAAGTTTTAAATTTCGCATTTAAGACATGATTCATGCAGATACCGTCGTTTGACCACCGCACAGACTCCTCTATGAAGGACATACGCAAGCATCCATGGGGTAGAGAAACAGCTGAAAGTGATGAAAACGAGTAAGTCATCAGGTCTGATGGAATCAAAAATCGGTTTCACAAAGAGTAATCTACAGCATTGGCCCCTTTCTTAGCCTGCATTTATCCTTGCCCAGCGACAAGTCCCAAGCGACTGGAAAAAAGCGCAGGTGAAAAAAATGGTTCAAATGGCTCTGAGCACTATGGGACTTAACTACTGTGGTCATCAGTCCCCTAGAACTTAGAACTACTTAAATCTAACTAACCTAAGGACATCACACACATCCATGCCCGAGGCAGGATTCGAACCTGCGACCGTAGCGGTCGCGCGGTTCCGGACTGCGCGCCTAGAACCGCTAGACCACCGCGGCCGGCTAAAGCGCAGGTGATTCCCATATAAAAGAAGAGTACAAGAAAGGACCCGAAAAATTACAGACCAATACCATTAACATCAGTTTCCTGCAGAATCCTAGAACAAATTCTCACTTCGAATATAATAAATTTCCTTGAGCGGGGAAAGCTTCTGTCCACAAATCATCACGGCCTTAGAAAGCATCACTCGTGCGAAACTCACCTTGCGCTTTTCCCACATGATATCTTGCGAGCTAGGGATGTGAATTATTGTGGGTGGAGGTTACACTCAACAACCGAGCTAGGTTAATACACTCCTGGAAATGGAAAAAAGAACACATTGACACCGGTGTGTCACACCCACCATACTTGCTCCGGACACTGCGAGAGGGCTGTACAAGCAATGATCACACGCATGGCACAGCGGACACACCAGGAACCGCGGTGTTGGCCGTCGAATTCCCTAGCTGCGCAGCATTTGTGCACCGCCGCCGTCAGTGTCAGCCAGTTTGCCGTGGCATACGGAGCTCCATCGCAGTCTTTAACACTGGTAGCATGCCGCGACAGCGTGGACGTGAACTGTATGTGCAGTTGACGGACTTTGAGCTAGGGCGTATAGTGGGCATGCGGGAGGCCGGGTGGACGTACCGCCGAATTGCTCAACACGTGGGGCGTGAGGTCTCCACAGTACATCGATGTTGTCGCCAGTGGTCGGCGGAAGGTGCACGTGCCCGTCGACCTGGGACCGGACCGCAGCGACGCACGGATGCACGCCAAGACCGTAGGATCCTACGCAGTGCCGTAGGGGACCGCACCGCCACTTCCCAGCAAATTAGGGACACTGTTGCTCCTGGGGTATCGGCGAGGACCATTCGCAACCGTCTCCATGAAGCTGGGCTACGGTCCCGCACACCGTTAGGCCGTCTTCCGCTCACGCCCCAACATCGTGCAGCCCGCCTCCAGTGGTGTCGCGACAGGCGTGAATGGAGGGACGAATGGAGACGTGTCGTCTTCAGCGATGAGAGTCGCTTCTGCCTTGGTGCCAATGATGGTCGTATGCGTGTTTGGCGCCGTGCAGGTGAGCGCCACAATCAGGACTGCATACGACCGAGGCACACAGGGCCAACACCCGGCATCATGGTGTGGGGAGCGATCTCCTACACTGGCCGTACACCACTGGTGATCGTCGAGGGGACACTGAATAGTGCACGGTACATCCAAACCGTCATCGAACCCATCGTTCTACCATTCCTAGACCGGCAAGGGAACTTGCTGTTCCAACAGGACAATGCACGTCCGCATGTATCCCGTGCCACCCAACGTGCTCTAGAAGGTGTAAGTCAACTACCCTGGCCAGCAAGATCTCCGGATCTGTCCCCCATTGAGCATGTTTGGGACTGGATGAAGCGTCGTCTCACGCGGTCTGCACGTCCAGCACGAACGCTGGTCCAACTGAGGCGCCAGGTGGAAATGGCATGGCAAGCCGTTCCACAGGACTACATCCAGCATCTCTACGATCGTCTCCATGGGAGAATAGCAGCCTGCATTGCTGCGAAAGGTGGATATACACTGTACTTGTGCCGACATTGTGCATGCTCTGTTGCCTGTGTCTATGTGCCTGTGGTTCTGTCAGTGTGATCATGTGATGTATCTGACCCCAGGAATGTGTCAATAAAGTTTCCCCTTCCTGGGACAATGAATTCACGGTGTTCTTATTTCAATTTCCAGGAGTGTAGTAGGCTCCTTTTACCGACCTCCCGACTCAGCAGCATTAGTGGCAGAACAACTGAGAGAAAATTTGGAATACATTTCACATAAATTTTCTCAGCATGTTATAGTCTTAGGTGGAGATTTCAATTTACCAGATATAGACTGGGACACTCAGATGTTTAGGATGGGTGGTAGGGACAGAGCATCGAGTGACATTATAATGAGTGCACTATCCGAAAATTACCTCGAGCAATTAAACAGAAAACCGACTCGTGGAGATAACAATTTGGGCCTACTGATAACAAACAGACCCGAACTTTTCGACTCTGTAAGTGCAGAACAGGGAATCAGTGATCATAAGGCCGTTGCAGCATCCCTGAATATGGAAGTTAATAGGAATATAAAAAAAGGGAGGAAGGTTTATCTCTTTAGCAAGAGTAATAGAAGGCAGATTTCAGACTAGCTAACAGATCAAAACGAAAATTTCTGTTCCGACACTGACAATGTTGAGTGTTTATGGAAAAAGTTCAAGGCAATCGTAAAATGCGTTTTAGACAGGTACGTGCCGATTAAAACTGTGAGGGACGGGAAAACCCCACCGTGGTTCAACAACAAAGTTAGGAAACTACTGCGAAAGCAAAGAGAGCTTCACTCCAAGTTTAAACGCAGCCAAAACCTCTCAGACAAACAGAACCTAAACGATGTCAAAGTTAGAGTAAGGAGGGCTATGCGTGAAGCGTTCAGTGAATTCGAAAGTAAAATTCTATGTACCGACTTGACAGAAAATCCTAGGAAGTTCTGGTCTTACGTTAAATCAGTAAGTGGCTCGAAACAGCATATCCAGACACTCCGGGATGATGATGGCATTGAAACAGAGGATGAGACGCGTAAAGCTGAAATACTAAACACCTTTTTCCCAAGCTGTTTCACAGAGGAAGACAGCACTGCAGTTCCTTCTCTAAATCCTCGCACAAACGAAAAAATGGCTGACATCGAAATAAGTGTCCAAGGAATAGAAAAGCAACTGGAATCACTCAACAGAGGAAAGTCCACTGGACCTGACGGGATACCAATTCGATTCTACACAGAGTACGCGAAAGAACTTGCCCCCCTTCTAACAGCCGTGTACCGCAAGTCTCTAGAGGAACGTAAGGTTCCAAATGATTGGAAAAGAGCACAGGTAGTCCCAGTCTTCAAGAAGGGTCGTCGAGCAGATGAGCAAAACTATAGACCTATATCTCTGACGTCGATCTGTTGTAGAATTTTAGAACATGTTTTTTGCTCGCGTATCATGTCGTTTTTGGAAACCCAGAATCTACTCTGTAGGAATCAACATGGATTCCGGAAACAGCGATCGTGTGAGACCCAACTCGCGTTATTTGTTCATGAGACCCAGAAAATATTAGATACAGGCTCCCAGGTAGATGCTATTTTCCTTGACTTCCGGAAGGCGTTCGATACAGTTCCGCACTGTCGCCTGATAAACAAAGTAAGAGCCTACGGAATATCAGACCAGCTGTGTGGCTGGATTGAAGAGTTTTTAGCAAACAGAACACAGCATGTTGTTATCAATGGAGAGATGTCTACAGACGTTAAAGTAACCTCTGGCGTGCCACAGGGGAGTGTTATGGGACCATTGCTTTTCACAATATATATAAATGACCTAGTAGATAGTGTCGGAAGTTCCATGCGGCTTTTCGCGGATGGTGCTGTAGTATACAGAGAAGTTGCAGCATTAGAAAATTGCAGCGAAATGCGAGAAGATCTGCAGCGGATAGGCACTTGGTGCAGGGAGTGGCAACTGACCATTAACATAGACAAATGTAATGTATTGCGAATACATAGAAAGAAGGATCCTTTAATGTATGATTATATGATTGCGGAACAAACACTGGTAGCAGTTATTCCTGTAAAATATCTGGGAGTATACGTGCGGAACGATTTGAAGTGGAAT
Source organism: Schistocerca nitens (assembly GCF_023898315.1). Classification (NCBI taxonomy): domain Eukaryota; kingdom Metazoa; phylum Arthropoda; class Insecta; order Orthoptera; family Acrididae; genus Schistocerca; species Schistocerca nitens. The sequence goes on along the minus strand of NC_064616.1, from coordinate 694,359,655 downwards.
GATCATATAAAATAAACTGTTGGTAAGGCGGGTATCAGGTTGAGATTCATTGGGAGAGTCCTTAGAAAATGTAGTCCATCAACAAAGGAGGTGGCTTACAAAACACTCGTTCGACCTACACTTGAGTATTGCTCATCAGTGTGGGATCCGTACCAGATCGGGTTGACGGAGGAGATAGAGAAGATCCAAAGAAGATCGGCGCGTTTCGTCACAGGGTTATTTAGTAACAGTGATAGCGTTACGGAGATGTTTAGCAAACTCAAGTGGCAGACTCTGGAAGAGAGGCGCTCTGCATCGCGGTGTTGCTTGCTCGCCAGGTTTCGAGAGGGTGCGTTTCTGGATGAGGTATCGAATATATTGCTTCCCCCTACTTATACCTCCAGAGGAGATCACGAATGTAAAATTAGAGATTGATTCGAGCGCGCACGGAGGCTTTCAGACAGTCGTTCTTCCCGCGTACCATACGCGACTGGAACAGAAAAGGGAGATAATGACAGTGGCACGTAAAGTGCCCTCCGCCACACGCCGTTGGGTGGCTTGCGGAGTATAAATGTAGATGTAGATGGGAAACAGACGGATTCCATATTCCTAAATTTCCGTAAAGCATTTGGCACGGTGTCACACTGCCGACTGTTAACGAAGGTACAAGAATACGGGATATGTTCAAAGTTATGTAAGTTTTTCGAAGACTTGCTAAGTAACAAAATCCAGTATGTTGCCCTCGACGGCGATCGTCAGGAGTGCCCCAGGGAAGTGTGATAGGACCGCTGTTATTTTCTATATACATAAATCATCTGGCCGACAGGGTGAGCAATTATCTGCGGTTGTTTGCTGAGGCAGTGGGGTACGGTAGGTTGTCGGACAAAATTTCTAGTTTGTGTAAAGAATGGTAACTAGCTCTAAATGTTGAAAAATGTAAGTTAAAGTAGATGAGTAGGAAAAACAAACCCATAATGCCCGAATACAGCATTAGTAGTGTGCTGCTTCACTCACTAACGACGATTAAATATATAGGCGTAACGTTGCAAAGCAATATGAAATGGAATGAGCACGTAAGGAATGTGGTCGGGAAAGCGAATGGTCGACTTCGAATTTTGGGAGAAGTTCAGAAAAGTGTGGTTCGTCGGTAAAGGAGACCGCAAACAGGACACTAGTGCGACCCATTGTTGAGTATTGTTCCAGTGTTTGCAATCCGCACCAGGTCTGATTGAAGGAAGACAACGAAGCAATTCAGAGGCAGGCTGCTAGATTTGTTATCGGTAGGTTCGAGCAATAAGCAAGTATTACGGAAATGCTTCGGGAACTTATATGGGAATCGCTGGAGGGAAGGCGACTTTCTTTTTGAGGTGCAGTAATTGAGAAAATTTAGAGAACCAGCATTTGCCTCTGACTGCAGAACGATTCCACTGCCGCCAACGTACATTTCGCGTAAGGACCACGGAGGCAAGACTAGACAGATTAGGGCTCGTACACACAGTCGTTTTCCCCTAGCTCTACTTTTGAGTGGAACAGGAAAGGAAATGACTAGTAATGGTACAGGGTACCCTCCGCCAAGCACCATACTGTGGCTTGTGGCTTGTGTATGTAGATGTAGAGTTAAATGCACATACTCCTGAAAATTTGTGATTATGAATTTTTAATAGCTATAAAACTACTTGTAAGATTTAAAACGAAAAAGTGAAGCGCACATAATAGGTAATAGTAAGGGAGTGAACTATTCATACATCATTGATATACTGCAAGCGCCCCATGTTTTTCGTTTTAATGCTTAAAAGGTATTTTAATGACTATTAAAAATTCACAGTCACAAATTTTCAGGATTATCTGTATAAGACTAGGAATCTGTATGGGGCTGGAGAAATTATTTTAGATTTTTAGTCCGATCTAAAAACGTGGTATATTAAACATTTATTTTTTTTTAAATAATTCTTTCCCGATTTTTAGTCTTGTGTATGTGTGATATTGTTCAATGGATTTTAAACATATTACTGAGATCATAAGACAGACATGCGTTAAATCTCAGGTTTAAATCGGTGTGTTCTCACATAATATCTTATATGATTTTTATAAGATTTTTATAGCAATACTAGTTTCATACCTGCAGTTTTGCACTTGTACGTAACGTATATTACACACAGACTCTCCTCCTCCCTCTCTCTGTCCACTGCTCCCCCTCCACCCCCACCCCCGCCCCGGACTCCCCCGCTCTGACTGACCATCTCCCCCCCCTCCCCCCCCCCCCCCCCCCCCCCGCCTGTGTCTAGCCGTCTCAGTGGACGATCACTGTCCCTTGTAGGGCAGATCACTCATTCAGGGTCACTGACAGGACATCCAGTGTCAGGTTATACACTTGTGCTAGTTATATTCAAGGGTCACTCCCACTTCCGTCCCTCCAGGGAATCACTGGCAATTGCTCATGATCATCCACGGGAATTTCTGTCCTGCCCACACATCTCAGGCAAGTGGACTAGCTGTATTCAAAGTCATGGCATACCTCAATACTGGTCAAGTGTGATCTAAACCTGTGCACCGTAGGGAGAGGATCAGGATGTGTCTAAGTCTTAATAAAATTTCATTTGTTTGTGATTATGTTAATTCACATCACTCAAGGTCTAGGGCGACTGTATTTATTAATAACTAATGACATTACAATGACAAATTACATTACAAGATTTTTTTTTCATTCAAGGCTCCAGCAGAGACCCCACACAAGCAGATATAAAGGTACTCTCATATTTCAATATTTTTCGTACTTTTTTTCCGTATTGTCCACAATTTTACCTATTTTTCCACATTTTTACAACTTTTCGGATTTTTACCAAACTTTCCAGATTCTATGTATTTTTTCAACTACGCGAGTTTCGTCTCACTGCTCTCGACATCATGTCAACGTCACGTCAACGACACGTCGCGTTACGTCGACGTCATAACGCTCTCCGCCAAACAGTGCAGCATGTGCAAAAAATTATTCGAATCATTTATGACTTCGAAGCCATCCCTCTATAACCTGTGTAAGTGTGACGTCGTAGTGCACGTGTTAAAAAACGAAGTTCTTCCCTCGTCGGTAGATATAATGTCATCAGAAAATATTCCACAAAATTAATGACATCATAGCAGAAGATTCTGAGACCTACCAATTTCAAAACACGCTCTAAATATTAAAGAATTACCACAACGCGATAGATAACCCCTTGCTGAGCCATCAATACATTACTAGATTATGTGATGTCATAGTTTGTGCGCTAAAACGACTGCATTGTTAGAAATAATGATGTCATGTAAATTTATGAAGTCATGTGTAAAATTCCGAGACTTACCAATTTCTAAGATTATCAACCGAAGATACATTATGCGTGTATAAGACCTAGTATAGCGCTACAAAACACGAATTTAGAGGGCTGACCATTATCTCCGACCATTGTGGGTCATTCAATGCAGATAGGTCTAACCAAGGGTGTAACTGTGCAATGCAAGTACAATTTGGCGACTTTTGGTGTAGATCACACTTCGAACGCTGATGCGAGGAATACGACCGTGACAGCGAACACTGTACCCACACATCTTCCCAGAAATGTTGAAGAAATGTGCTTTGTGTATGTGTGTAATAGTCCCCGACACGACCTACCTGATTGCTGTGGTAGAAGACACAGCCACTATATCAAGCATTCAGCGAGGGACCTCCCGCTTACATTAATAACACCAAGCCTGTCATAACATGCCGGCCTCTACGTGTTCACGGACGGAAATCTGTAGCCGGCATTGCAGACAAGCGCCAAGCACTCACCCTTCTCTCTCTCGAGCAATAAAAATCAAGCTTCCTGAATAACACTAATTCAAAATAGTGCTTATACTTAGGTGGTGTCAGTCTTGGTAAGTCAGAGTTCCCAGGCAAAATAAAAAGGCACATAATCCGTCGCCACATGATATAAACTACTGCATTGTTAGTGAGTGTGGTATGTTGCTACAAGACATAAATAACTACGAAAAAAATCCAATAAGGGGCGTTATCAGTCCGTCTGTATGCGTTAATTTGGTAAGGTTAGTCTGGATTTTCTTTGAAATGTTGGCGGGAGTGGTACAATGCGACGATACTACTATATTTCAAATGGTTCAAATGGCTCTGAGCACTATGGGACTTAGCAACATCTGAAGTCATCAGTCCCCTAGAACTTAGAACTACTTAAACCTAACTAACCTAAGGACATCACACACATCCATGCCCGAGGCAGGATTCGAATCTGCGACCGTATCATTCGTGCGGTTCCAGACTGAAGCGCCTAGAGCCGCTCGGCCACAACGGCCGGCTACAATATTTCCCAACACGTGGACTTTACTGGACATATCGGGAAAAATTTAATGACAAATACATTCCTGCAGACACACTGATGGTGGTCGAGATCTGCCAGTACTCGTAGGCAGATTGGAAAGTCATGTAACTCGAAATCAACTTTTTTAGTATTAGTATCTGTCTCGTAAGTAGATACGGTAAAAATCCGAAATATACACACGTCCCAGCCACCCAATTGACACTGAGCAATGGCCACAATGTAGCAAAAATAAACGAATTCTACATACGAAATCCTCACCACACAGAAATAACAGCACCTCTATCGCTATACGATATAATGCAACCTTAGGGCACTGCAGAGTTCACGCGTCGTCTGTCAATAAGCTGAAACAAATAACAATTACATCGTTTTCCCATAGACGCACCGTAATTACAATTAACTAGCCACGAACGGGATTCAGTTTGCGAATAACAAACACAATGCCTACTGAGGAAAATAAGTTCCACCCATACCTGATAAATGCAAAATCGCCGCCATTTCTTCCGGATTCACGGGACCGTCTCTAGTATACACAACCTCCGACGTATCGCACCCACGGCGTCTCACTCTCCTTTCCGCAGGGTTAACCCCCTATCTATCTGCACTTCTATATCTCGCATATATGCTCTGCCACACCAATAACTGTGGACACCAAACATATAGGCTGCTGGAAAAAACGTCCTACATATACGCGATAAACAAAGACTTCCACTCATAAGATAGAACCAACCAAAAACTCCGAGCAACTACACACGTGCGTCCTACGTTCGCAGCTGGGTGGCTGACGATGGAGGGTTACTCTGTGAAGCTGTGTGCGGGGTCATTCTGATCGCTACAGGTAAGTTCTAGAACGCAGAGGTCGTTAAACGGACACTATAGCATGGGGAAGTAACTCCAGTTTCAACGCCATCTCCTCTCGATTTCCTCCATCCCCACGAGAAAAAATACGTCCGCTGCCACAGCTGTCGGTGGACACTCAGTAACAGTGACCACTGTCTACTGTCTCAATAGCCTGTGTATATGTCAACCGTTTAACTGGCGGTAAGAACTACAATGCCTGGACACACATACATATTGGATCCAAATAACTATGGGAAATCTTCTTATGTATCAGAGATTTCCTTGCCCAGTGTGTCACTTCCGATAAAGCTACAGAATTCCTTTTGCCATCATGAAGTGTGAACCTGCCTCATGCAGTTAACTCTTGAAAGACAGCCATCCAATACTGAAGCCCAGGCACAGAGGTAGAGATGCTAGTAGTGGGACAAACTAAGTTCAACTCTATATTGCGAATTGCATACATCAGGGGCAAGCATACATTCGGTTGCAAATCTACTGTTCTGCTCTACGTCAGCCGTTAACCTACTGTTCCCTTTTGATTGACAGGAGCTTAACCTACTATCCTGTTGAGTGTTTTATGATCACCTGTGGGTTGATTTATGCCCTGAGGATAATCTGTCCTTCTAAGAACCCCCCACCCTTCCTCCTCCCCTTCCTCTTCCCTCACCCCTCTGGGAAATCCTGAGCAGTTCCCCTCTAACTCGGCAAACAAGTACATTCTTGATATCAAATTAATTGAATAATTAATTAAATTGATTAACTAATTACACTCTCCCCCTCCTCTCCTCTCACCCATCTGGGAATTGGTGAGAGAAAGACTCAATCAGTGCTGGAGAGAAAGTATCTCACAATATGAAAGTTAAATCAATGTCAATTACGTAGCAGAGGATATTTCGTTTATTTATAATATTCAATAAGCAGGGTTTGGATCTCTCTTCTATTTGGCAGCAAAAGCTCACATCCAGCAACTACATGCCAATTTTTTACGACCACAGGCTACCCACATGACAAATGGTGTCGTCCTAGGAAACTAGTCACATATTTATCAGTGTGATTACAATTAAATATTACAATTACTATCCCAATCTGATGACATTCGACAATGAGCGAAGTATCAGAAACACCTCCTCCTGACGATTGTGGCTCTGTAAATATCAATATTATACCACTCTTATGCCTGGACATAATTTTCCACATAAAATCCTTCGTCCCACCACCAAGCTATACCGGACATCATCCTATACCGATGTAGTTCGGTTATCTACATATTTCCAGCACTTCGATCATAGTGCATTATTTACGATTACGATTACCCAACTTTCCCTATGTGGGTGGGAGTCATAGAGTATTCACGCATTCTTAGGATAAAGTTGGAGATTGAATGATCTCTCCGCATTGTCTCTGGCCAACCCTTCTTACAACACTGTCGCCGGTCTCATTTGGAGCTGACCAGAAGTAGGAGGGTACTATACCCACTACATTCCAAGTCTCTCAAGAGACAGAGGAGCTGTGTCCATAACTGCCGTTCAGAAAAAAACTGTTCTGCGCCAATCACTCACGGCACCGATCCAAGTGCACAAGATCTCTCCAGATGCACGCTTATGAGGAGGTTAGCACCCCTTATCGGTGTAGAGAAGATATGAGAGTGCTGTGATGATATAACAGACAGTTAAGACGAAACGTATGATTTTTGCATGATGGGGCTCCAGATGGATGGAGTTTGAAACATTTAACGTAAATCAACTGTGTAATCAATTCTGAGGTATTGTTCTGGTGTTTGGTGTCCATACCAAGAAGGTATCCGAATGAGAGAAGTGATATGGAACATAAACACATTCCAAAGGCTGCATGGCTCTGCACTTAAATATGCTATAAGTATCGAGCTGTGCGGTTTCCGTCCTGTTAATCATGTGGAATGTAACGCTGTCAGTATTTGAATATGTGAAATATATGTCTAGTGCATTACATACATTCTTCCTTGGAGTTTCTCTACGATGGATTATGGTGAGAGACTGTGAGGTGATAAGGTAACTACCTTGCACACCAAAGAAAACATTGATTCTTTGTAACACAAACACTACCTAGGTTTCTTGAGGTATATGACGTCTGCTGTTTAGGAATTTCAAGCCCAATTACAGTTTGGGAACTATGGTATGTTATCAACAGTCCTAGTAAATGATCGTCAGCAGCCGAAAATGCATACATTTCCAGGTCACCCAACTACCCATTTTTGTGCTGTTTGAACTATAACTAAGTGAAAGATGCATATTGTTACCGTTAATAGGAAGCTATTTGTAGATTTTTGGCAAGGCAAGGAGGTATTCTTGCAAAGCAGTGACAGTTTTGCTATCTGGAAAACTAGTTGAAACTATGTAGAGGAAAGCAAGGCAACCCTTGGTTTTTACGTATACGAACATGTAGAACTGTTTCCAGACTAAGTTTCCACCAAGTGCAGCATTTCATGAGTTTGCAGACAGGGCCTCTGATGGATCAGAGTAGTACACGGAAGTGCTTCCAGACTTTAAGTTTCCAATACATCCATCGTCTGCACCACTCGTTTAGTCTCATGTAGGTACAAAGCGACCGTTAGTATAGTTTTTGTAGTCGTCTTACCCAAAATGCATGCATGTGGATCATCAGGGATGGTAGAAATCTTATGATTTTTTAGTAGGTTGGTGTATAAGACACACAAATATTCCCATAGAAAATGAAACAGCACATCGGCAGTCAGCAATATGACCACATACATATGGAAAACTGTGGAAAAATATGGAAAGTGACATAAAATAGGTAAAGTTCGAGGAAAACCTGGTATAACTACGAAAAATTGATGTGAAAGATGTAAAAATTGAAGGAAATACCTCGAAATATGTAAAATCACGAAAACCTAGTACAATTACGGAAATTGACTGAGAATACATTAAATTAGAGAAATATACCATGAAATGAGTACTGAGCGAAATCAATAAAACTGTGTTTTCTCAAGGAGGAGAGTAGACTGATGTTACATATACACACCTTAACAGTCGAAAGAGGAGGCATTCTAGAGACATGGCATCAAAACGAAACAGCAATATTATCCCGCACATGAGCAATACAATGAAACATTGGACAATGATTTCGGTGTGCAAGAGAAAAAGCGCCACAATTGTTTAAATATTCCACACAGTGGCTTGTATCCTGCAAATTGTTTAAATAAGCAATATTCCATACACTGCAATCAATTTCCCGAAAATCCTTTACATAAATAAATAAACTTGTATCCTATAAATTGTTTAAATCAACAATATTCTCCACATTGCCTTGTCTACCAGAAATTATTTAACATAGCACAGGGTAGTTTGGGATAGGATCAGGACAGAGCTCGTAGGTGGATCCATCGCAGTGTAATTATGTAATTACGTGTAGTTGCTGGATGTGAACTTTTCCTCCCAAATAAACGATAGATCCAACCCGTGTAAATTAAATATTATAAATAAACAACATATCCTCTTCTATGTAACTGACATTGATTTAAATTTCATATCGTGAGATCCTCCCTCTCCAGCACAGATTGAATCTTTCTCCAACCAATTTCCAGATGGGGGAGGGAGGCGGAGGGCTGAAGGATTTCCCAGGAGGTGTAGGGTATAATTAGCTGATCAATTAAATTAATTATTCAATTAGTTTGATATCAAAAGTGTACTTGTATTGTCGAGTGGGAGGTGGTAAGTTTGAGGATTTCCCAGAGGGGTGGAGGACGAGGAGGGTGAGGGGTTCTGAGAAGGACATATTATCTGTAGGGGGTCATAAATCAACTTACAGGTGGTCATAAACCACTTAGCAGAACAATATGTTAAGTTCCTGTCAGTCAAAAGAGAACAACAGGTTAATGGCTGACATGGAGCAGAAGAATAGGTTTGCCCCCTAATGTAAACTTCTTCCTGGCGTAGGCAACTCACAGTGGGGGATAGAAAGAACATAGTTTGTCCCACTACTGACGCTTGCATCCACTATGAAGCAGTCACCTAACGCAGTATGTAGGTTACCTTAAAACGTTTCAAAATTACTTTTATTACACAGCTTAAGTATGTCACTGATCTCATATATGAACTGCAGGAGTTGCTCATACGGACTTATTAACAAAAACACGCCAATATTCTGCATACGCCAATATTCTGCGTTAATAAACACTAACTGTGAAATAATTATACATGAACTTGTTATAATAAAATCATCAGATTTGCCATTCATTCTCCTCATCTGATACTTATGCATTGTTAGAGCTCTGACAACGCCACATCTGCAACAGAATGATTGAAGGCGATGCACAAAGCGGCTGATAATAATTGTCAGAGAGGGGCTCTCTCTAGATACGATATTATTATTACGATTGTATGGGAAACTCTAGCATCTCAGAAAGGACGTCAAAGGCATGTACGAGCTGTGTAATAAAAATAATTTTAGAACGTGTTAAAGTCACTTTTGTGCTGCGTTTGGTTAATGCTTCATAGTGTATGCATGTGCCGCTATTACCGTAAATTTGCTGCGGTATCAGATGACCCTCTTTTAAGATTTAACTTCATGAGGCAGGTTCACATTTTGTTGGAAAAAGGAGTTCTGGATCTTTACCGCAAGCAACACACTGCGCAAGGAATCTCTGATGCGTAGGGAGATTTCACACAGTTGCTTAGAGCCAATATGTATGTGTCAAGGCATTGTAGTTTTTATTGTCAATTAAATGGTTGACACATACGCAGGCTATTAAGACTCTTGTCTTCTCAGAGAGTAGTCACTGTTACTGAGAGTGCATCTTCATGGCTGTGATCGTATTTTTTCTTGTGGTTTGGAGGAAATCGAGAGGAGATAGCAATGTAACTGGGTTTACTTCCCCACACTACCGTATCGGTTTAACGAACGTTCTGCGTTCTAGAAGTTATCTGTAGCCATCAGAGGCAGGTAGGATCCCGCATACAGCTTCACGGAGAACCCTTCCATTGTCAGCCAGCCAGCTACAAACATAGAGCGCACATCTGTGGTTCCACGCAGTTTTTTGGTTTGTTTCATCCTTTGGCTGGGATCCTATGTTTATCACGTATGTGTAGGACGTTTTCTCTAGTAGCCGTTGTGTATGATGTCCGCAGTTATAGTGTGGCAGACCATTACGCGAGATACAGAAGTGCAGATAGGTAGGAGGAGACCTTGTGGAAAAGTGAGTGAGGCGTCATGGCTGCAGGACACCGGAGGCGGCTTATACTAGCAACGGTTGCGGGAATCCGGAAGAGATTGCGGTGATCTTGTATTTATCTAGTACGTGTGGAACTTGTTTTCCTCAGTAGTTACTGTGCTTGTATTGTTCACAAGTTGAATCCCGTTCGGGGTTGGTTAGTTGTAATTATGATGCGTATTTGGAAGAAAAGTATATTTGTTATTCACTTCAGCTTATTGACTGATGCCGCATGAACCCTGCAGCTTTTTAAGGTTGCATTTTAGTGTATAGTAACAGAGGCACCACGATCTCTGTGTGGTGATGACTCCATATATATATAAATAGTTTGTTTTTCTTGCATTGTGGTCATCACTCAGTGTCATTTGGGTGGTTGTGACACATTTATATTTCAGAGTCTTACAGTGACCTCACATACAAATATTTTAAGAGTTTATTTCATAAAACATGTATTTTTATTCGCTCAGGGAACACTGGCAAATTTCGCCTAGCAACAGTGTGCAACAGTGGTTAGTTCTTCTCTATATGCCCAGTTGGTGCACGTGTAGGTGACAATATTAGTTTCGTTGCACTGCAACATTCCCACTCACATTTCAAGGAAACTGCAGACTAATCTTACCATTATGATGGACACAGAAGGAGTCACAGCATTCCTAATCGGATTTTTCCCTAGTTATTTACGAGTATTCTAGCAATGTCCCAAACCCACTAATAATGCAGTAGTTTATATCATGTTGTAATAGATTACATGTCTTTATATTCTGACTGAGAACTCAGGCTGATCAAGACTCATGCTGCCTATGCATAAGTTCTAGTTTTGAAAGCAGGATGGTTTGGGGGGGGGGGTGGCTTCGTTCTTATTAGTCTGGAGAGAGTGGGAGGAGGGAAGGTGAGTGCTGGTAGTGGGACATCGAGGACATCAGGACAGTTTGTTATTGCAGGTTGCCTATTTTGGGGCAAGACAACATTCAGGGGCAAACCTATTGTTATCGTTTGATTGACAGACCCTTAACCTATTGTGGATTATGGCCCCCTTGGGACAATCTGTCCTCCTGAGAACCCCCATCCCTCCTCACTTCCCTCCTCCTCCTCCTCCTCCTCCTACCAACCCCTCTGGAAACCTCCAACTCGCCCCCCTCCACCTCACTGATACAGGTGCACTTTCAGGCCTGAGCTAATCAAATGGACCCCGCTAACTCTCTCAATTTTATTGACTAACTAATTAAGTTGATCGATTAATTAATTCCTCCCTTTCTGATAAATACCAAACCCACCTTCTACCCCCCTTACCTAGAAATTTGTGGCTCTGTGCTGGAGAGGAAGGCTCTCACGACAGGCAATTCAATTACACAGCAGAGTGTATATTGCTTATTTATAAAAAAATTCAGTTTTTAGGGATTGGATCATTCTCTGCTGTTTGGAAAGATGCAAGTCTCGTAAAATACGTCGAAAAGAAGTAACTAAATCGATTGCTTTCTTTATTCTGATTGTGCAAGGAATACCATCGTGAAACAGTCATCACATGTAATTACTCTGTTAAAAATTTTTCAATTGCGAAGGATGCACCATCCACCTTCAGCAGTCTGCTGCCCCACACACAGCACTAGCCTGCACCATGCACCGGTGTCCAAGAGAATCCGCCATGCCTGCACAAGGTCCCATGACTGATGTCATTGCACCACCAGCACCCTTGTGCATCGCAGAGACCAGATGTTGAGCTAATCCACGAACAAAACGCCAGGTGGTGGCAGTCCTGTGATATTTGACACCTGAGAAATTCCTGTCGGAACACAGGCTCTCTCTTTCAAGTGGCTATGCCCTGTCATATGCCATGGCTGGGCCTGCATGCGCCATTGGTCATGCTCTAACTGAATCACAAACAAAGCAATGTTTACCTGATAAACCCTAGCTGTGGATGTTTTGGAAATATTCCTTCATTGTATCATATTGATTGGCTAGTTAATTATATCGATACCCTTTAGTGTGGGACAGTTTCTCCTTGCTTCCTATTGGTGGACACTAGGATTGGAATATTTGGCAGGATTCGATCCTGCAATCACCCGGGTTTCGAAAAAGCGTGTATGCCTCGATTTCTTATGTATTCGAAACTGACTTGTATAAAAAGGAGAAATCTACATTTAATGTGAGAAATTCGAGGTATATGGTCAACAACATCGCTATCTCGGATTGGGTAAAGTAGGTTTTTTAAACTGGGGGGTCTAGGTCGGGGTGGAACTGGTTAGAATTACTGTGTACGTCCAAGCTGCAGTTGCTTGTTTTGCAGTGCACTTTGGCTGGCTGCAGTGGGGGTCACGAATAGTTGGCAACGGAAAGTAATGAATTAACTAAGCCTGTGACATGCTTTAAGGTACAGAGACTGCATCGACCTGTCTGATCTTGTCCACGGTAGCGAGGGCTAGTGAAGTGGTCAGTGTGCTGGGTGAGTATGACCCAAGTGGATGTGTATGTTGAGTGAGAAAAGATTAAAAATGATGGGTGTTTGTGCTGGACATACTGATAACATGTGAATTCCTATCACTCCAATCGTGCTCGGATGCCCTCTATGGCTGGGGATGGCGCACTCTGGCATATGCATGGATCCACAACTGCAGCTGTGATCGCGGTGGTGGTTTTCACTGACCTCTGAGCATTGGAGCCATTGGTGTATTAGGGGGTTGGCGCACTGCGTGTGGACCTCAGGACATAGGTGCACAGCATGTGCGAGTGCTTCAGCTATCTCTGACATCTAGCCATGGCATCTACTGCTACGGACTGGATCATGGTTTAAGTCTGTCGTGTTTAGTGCTTCTCAGTACATTGCAGCGGACCCCATCTTGCATGGTATTTGCTGTTGTCTCTTTTCTATCACGCAGTAGAACCTTCCTCCTCCTCCTCCTCCTCCTCCTCCTCCTCCTCCTTCTTCCGAATGTTGGTGAGAGAACCAGCTTACTGACTGTATAACGCTTTAAAACCCAACTGTAACATCAAATTCCCAATTGATCAATTCATTGTTTCCAGTAGTGGTACTGTAAGCATATACAACAGTCCAACCTCTCTGCAGATTGTTTAAGGACATAGCATGCAGTTGAACTGAAACCTGAAATTATCAGCTATCTCCATCACAATGGACTTCCTACCAAATGACCTAACTTTGTCAGTGTCCACTGATAGGAAGCAAGGGGAAAGAAATACAGTAGGGTTTGGAACCCATGTGGTTGCAGGATCAAATCCTGCCAAATATTCCAATCCTAGTATCCACCAATAGGAAGCAAGGAAAAACTGTCCCACACTAAACGGTATTGACTTAGTTAATTAGCCAATCAATCTGGTAGAACAAGGGAATATTTCCAGGACATCTACAGCTGGGGGTTTGTTTGTGGTTCGATTGGAGAACAACCAATGGCGCATGCAGGCCTGATAGCAGCTTGTGGCAGGGTATGGCCACTTGAGAGATAGAGCCTGTGTTTTGACAGGAATTTCTGACATATCAAATATCACAGTGACGATTTTGTTCGTGGATTAGCGTGACAGCCAGTCTCTGCACAACAGGAGGCTTCTGGCGCTGCAATGACAGTGGTTCAAATGGTTCAAATGGCTCTGAACACTATGGGACTTAACATCTATGGTCATCAGTCCCCTAGAACTTAGAACTACTTAAACCTAACTAACCTAAGGACAGCACACAACACCCAGTCATCACGAGGCAGAGAAAATCCCTGACCCCGCCGGGAATCGAACCCGGGAACCCGGGCGTGGGAAGCGAGAACGCTACCGCACGACCACGAGCTGCGGACAATGACAGTGGTCATAGGGCATCAAGTGGGCATAGAGCAATCTCTTGGACACCGGCACATAGCACAAGCTAGTGCTGTGTGCAGGCCAGTGGACAGCTGATGGTGGATGATGCATGATTTGCAGTCGAAGGATTTTTTATAATGTAATTACATGTGATGACTGTTTCATCATAGTATTCCTTGTGTGATCAGAATAAAAAAAGTGATCGATTTAATTACTTCTTTTCGATGTATTTTACAAGACATGCATCTTCCCAAATAGCACAGAATGATTAGCAAAACAGATCCAATCCCTGCAAAATAAATGTAAATAAGCAATATACCTTCTGCTAAGTAATTGAATTTCCTGTCATGAGATCCTTCCTCTCTAGCACAGAGCCACCAGTTTCCAGATGGGGAGGGGAGTGTTGGGCGACTTACCAGAGGGAAATGGTTAATTAATCGATCAATTAAATTAGTTAGTCAATCAAATTGATAGAGTGGGAGGGGGCTATTAGATTAACTAAGGCCTGAAGGTGTACCTGTATCAGTGAGGAGGAGGGGGAAGGGCTGGAGGTTTCCAGAGGGGTTAGGGGGAGGGGGAGGGGGAGGGGTGGAGGTGGTTTCTCTGGACAAATAATTTCCAGAGGGTCATAATCTGCTTAGCAGAACAATAGTTTAAGGAACCATCAGTCAAAAGAGAATAGTAGGTTTGCTCCTGAATGCATACTTGCCACTGATGTAGGCAACCAGCACTAACAAAACGACCTGATGTTCTTGTTACCCCCCTACTAGTACTTGGCGCTTATTTGCAAAGCCAGCCACAGATTTCTGCCTGTGCACACATTGGTGCTGGCGTGTTAAGACAGGCCTCTTGCTGAATGCTTGGTAGAGTAGCAGTGTCTTCTTTGCATGAACGGTGTCAGTCATGTCAGTGAGTATTACGCCCATATATAATCCATGTTTCCCTAACATCGCTGGGGTGGCGGGCAGGCACAGTGTTTGTGGACACAGCCACGTTCCACACAGTCTGGTCAACCCAACAAATAAAAATTGTCCTTCCATTGCAGAGTTATACCCTTGCATAGACCTATCTGCCTTGAATGACCTGCAGTGTTTGGAGTTATTGATCAGCTCACTGTGTTCATATTTTATAGTAGTGTGCTAATTCTTATACACACATAACATATTTAGTTGACAGTCTTGGAACACGGCAAACCTCAGAATTTTGCTATGACATCATAAATTTAGCATGACGTCACTATTTGTAACAATGTGGTCGTTCTAACACGCAAACTATGACGCCACACAACCTAGTAACGTAGTGGTGGCTTAGCAAGGGTTTATCTACAGTGCTGTGGTATTTCTTCAACAATTAGAGTTAGTTGAAAATCGGTAAACTTCAGAATGTTTTGCTATGATGACATTAATTTTGCAGAATATATTGTTTGTGACATGATTATTTCTACCAATTCGTTTTTTACCACACACACTACAGTGTCACACTCGTACAGGTAATGTAGGGATGGCTTTGCAGTGATAAATTATTCGAATTCTTTTGCATGCATTCTTCACTGTGGTTGGCTGGAGAGCGTCATGACGTCGATGTTACACGCCATAACACGACATGATGCTGACGCCGCGACATCGAGATCATGGGACGAAACTAGTGTAATAGGAAAAATACACAAAATTGTGGAACCTAGAGAAAAATTCGAAAAGTTGAAAAATTGTGGAAATATATGTAAAATTGTGGAAAATATAGAAAAAAGGGAACATATGAAACAGGTTTAAAAATGAGAGTACTTTCATATTTGTCAATGTGTGCGCTCTGTTGGCGCTTCAAATGACGAAAATTTCGAAATGTCAAATTTAATTTGTTATTAACAAATACCCACACCTTAGACCTCAAGTGATGTGGCTTAACATAATTACAACAAAATTAATTTGTCACTAATAGATAGCAACACCCTGACCCCCTCACTATGGTGTACAGCTTGAAGCCACCCATTCAAGTCCTCTAGTTATAAAAGTAGGAAGGGGAAGGTTTTGTTGAATCTAATAGTAACAATTGGGTGGGGTATGTGCGTGGGAGGTGGATGGGAGGGTTTGGCGTTTTCACCTAGTTTTATATCACATTTGACTGGTGTCACATTACATCATGACTTTGAATATAACTAGTCCACTTGCCTAAAGTGCTTGGGTAGGACAGGGGTTCTGCTGGATGACCTTAATCAGTTGCCAGTAATTCTCCATGGAGAGGGGAGCGGAAGTGACCTTGAATATAACTAGCACAAGTGAGCATCGTGGCAATGGGATTCCGTATCAGTGACCTTGAGATTAGAATGTTATCTCAGCCAGAACATACATACCTCATCTACACATCTCTCCTCCTCTCTCTATCAAGGTCTTCCTCGCCCCTCTCTGTCCATCTCCTCCACCCCTTGTCTCTGTCGATCTCTTTCTAACACCTCTCTCTGTCCATCACTTGCTCTGCTCTCACTCCATCCATCTCCTTCTCCTCCCTCTCTGCCTGTCCATTTCCTCATCCCATGTCTATTTTCCATCTTTTCATAGTTCTTTCTCTATCTGCCTCAGTCGTGTGGGGTAGCCGTGCGGTCTCAGGCGTCTTGTCATGGTTTGCGTGGCTCCCCCCGCCAGAGGTTGGAGTCCTACCTCAGGCATCGGTGTGTGTGTTGTCCTTAGCGTAAGTTAGTTTACGTTAGATTAAGTAGTGTGTAAGCTTAGGGACCGATGGCCTCAGCAGTTTGGTCCTATAAGACCCAACGACAAATCTAAATTATCTACCTCATCCTCTTCCCTCTCCCTGTTCATCTTCTCCTCCTTCCTCTTTGTGCTCAGTCATGTCCTTCCGCACATATACCCCCAGAAAAGCATATCGATACTACCCACACAACACCCTGGTAGTGAAGGGCAGCCTATGTACCAGACGTTACCAAATTCTTTTACCCCCACCCCTATTGAACAGACCGACAAGGAAGCGAGTTAATATTGCATTGTCATCCAGTTCTGAGCTACGCCTAAGCTTTGAAGTCTCTAGCTCGTCGGAAAGTTAGTTTAAGATTAATTGCAAAATTTTTATCAATCAGATAGAGAGAGACAAGAGAGCAAGTTAATAAAAACGTGGTAAAAATACGTACTATGGTGGTAATAAAAATCCCAGTAGCTGGTCAGCTCAGGATTAAAATTTGTACCGAAGGGCTGGGATAGAAGAAAAAGTACGTTATTTTTGGGGAAGGAAGCAAATAATGATTTTTTTTTTTTGGGGGGGGGGGGGGGGGGGGGGGCGGGGGTTGGCCGGACGCATTCAAAGCAGTGGAGTTCTCTTCAAAAGTGTCAGTGAATGTATTATCCTTGCAGATTCCGTAGCAAACCACAAAAGCTCTGTGTGACTCATTTGCAGATTTGTTCTCTCCTGGGATTGATCGTTCAAAAGGCAGACCTGTGTATGTGTCATGCCCCAACCGACAACGACGCGTTTCGTGCACGCCTGCCCGATCCCACGTGTATCACACGACTCAGAAACAGCTGATTAAACATTCTGTAGGTGTAGAACGTAATAGAGCACGTTACAGAAAATTCTTGGTCATCGATCATCGACCACAGTAAAAAAAACCTAACGTATCCTTTCAGGTTGCGTGGTGACAATGAAGCTGTGAATTGTTCTAGACTAAGTCCCGATATCACCCCCAGATTTGTTTACTCCTCTCAAAAGTGGTAAATTTTCTCAAAGTTATAATTTAGTATATATTTAATAAAAATATGGGGCGCATATCACCAGCTATAGTTAGACGACGACTCTCGAAATTTTATAGTGTTGGACCATCCTTTCGGTCACCAGAAATACCCACATCTACCTTTTGGTGTAGCTAGTACATCTTCGCTTTTTCAAAAGTTTCTATAACAATTATTCAGCTACATTCCAATCTGTTGTAATTATCTGGAGGTCCTCTTAGTAAAAGCCTAAGAACCGTTATCTTAACGCCAATACGTTGCCTCGCCTTCCACGAGGCCCTGACCCTACGTTTGACAAGCCGGAGGTAGTATGTTTCCAGTTACATTAGGCAGTATGTTATGCACTTCAAGAATTGACCGGTAATAGCTTCAGAGTCTTCAAAAGATCCAACGTTACGAAGGATCTTTCGTAGGATGTAATAATACTGGCCCCATCATTTGTCTTCTCATACAGATTCAATATGCAAGGCTTATTTTTCGCTTAAGCAGCGGTTGCCTGTCGTACAAGCAGCTCTCCGCCTGGCAGTGCACAATGACATACTTCATATGCTGCTTCATCCTACGCTCCGAAAGGAAGTACTTCCACTAATACATAGCGGATATAAGGGGATATCCAGATCTAAAGAGTGACACTACGCCACATATATTTGCCTGCAATAGATATGAACATACAGCGTCCTGTGAAGCCGTACCAGCAATGTTCATTGGAGAAAGCAGATCTGTGTAAATTATTTTCACCATGGCCACAAATGAATAAATTCTGGGACCGTTTGCCTGTAGACTTTTAAGGCCCATTTGTCAGTGCAATGTGGTTAATTTTGGTGGACTCATTTTCAGTTTTTCTATGTATAAAAATTACATTCAACGACAGCAGAGTCGAAAGTCAAGGTACTATCCAGAATTTTCACAGCACAAGGCCTTTCTAAGACAATAATTACAGATAATGGCCCACAAATTGCCACTGCCAAGGTTACAGATTTTTGCTCTTCGCATGGTATCCAACATCTCCTAACATCTGTCTGTCATCCAAAGTCGAATACCATGGTCTGTGCCCTAAAGTTCGATCTCTGGGGCAGAAACTCATGAAAGCATCGAATTACAAGGAAATCGCCTTAGATTTGCGACTATGTCATTTTAAGCTCCTAAAATGCTTTCTTTCCTCTTGAATTTCATTATTCTTTTATAAAATCGGAAATGAAATTCAAATAATTTGAAAGCCTTCTAAAACGCTCCAGTCGAGTCATGAGATGCCTGTGACGTCACTGGCTAGCTCGCTGCTCCTTCTGTCAAATTCTCCTATTTTTGTGGTTTCTTTGGATTTAGGGTAAATTCTGTGATTTAGCAACATTGTCTTGTTTTGCAATTAACTTTTCGGAAAATGGGTTACAAATGATGTGTAGTGCCATACTGCTCAAACACATCTATAAAAACTCACGAAAAGTTCTTTTTGAGTGTTCCAGAGGATGAGAAGATGCGTAAAATGTGGTTGCACTGTAACGGCAAATTGTCACCATTTCCACGCACAAGTTCACTAACTTGATTAAAAATGTGTTGCACTGTGAATTAAACATTAGTTTACCTCAGAGGTATGCGTTCCCACTGTTACAAGGTAGATAGCGTCATTCTACGAAATTAAACTCTTACTGAAAATTGTCGTTTTATCCGCCTTCACTTAAATTATTCTGTAGTGGAGTTGTTAGAGAGATAAACCGTCGAATTTTAGAAGATGATGTCCACAGATCACAGGTTTGAATTCAACCCGAAAAAATATTTTAACCTTTATGTAAACGACTCTACAGTCCTCTCATATGAAAACCAAATCACATTTACAAAACTTCACCAGACCGATCAGAAACAGAATATTATTGTGTTTTCCTTGCTGTTTACACGCGCCTACATTTGCAGCCGCTATTCTCAAACATCACGTTCAAAAACATATTTTCTAGTTAATGTGACCACACACTTCTTACTTTATTAGAAACGATGTACTTTTTATCTTCGTACTGCCCAGCTACGATTGTTATTGTTTAAACTTTTGAAGTTTCATCATATTAGATAAAGATGAAATAAATCTGCTTCAGAAATTGACGTTAGCTTACGCTCACAAACATCACTGCCCGAACGTTTGTGTTACCTGCATGTTGTACGTGCTTTATATCTCTCCATGTAGATAGCCTCATAGTCCTACCACTCGTTGTACTGTGGGAGTATGGTGATATCTTCACAACTATCAGTGCTTTCCAAAAAAGTCAGTTGTTTGTTCACAAAGTAAATGCATTTATCCCCACCCTACCATCAAAACAACTGCTACAATCAGTTCTTGCTAACACTATTCACGTGTTCCGAGTGAAATTTTTAAAAATCTGTGGCTCTTCCATGACTCGAAGATATGATTATCCGTTGCGTCACCGAGTGCCTACAGCAGTCGTGACTCCGCTGAGTGTCTTCCACAGAGGAAATCAGCACTAAGATTTGCCTAGAATAATCTTATTCTGCCTTGGGCCCTAGCTCGTGGCTAACAGTCAACAATCTAGTTATAATACACGGGCCCATTTGCAAAAGTTCTACCCTTCCTTAGTTTAATGATTTAGCAGGGAGCTGGGAAAAGAACGTTCGTCGTTGCATATATTCCTGTTCTAAATGGGTGGAGCATAAACGCATCAACTTTCGCAAGGTTTCCGCTATCAGCGTTTACAAAATTACTGTCTAATGTTAGTTAACTGTTTTCCATAAATAAATAGCTAAAATATTTGCAGAAAAAGTACGTAAAAAACTCGTAACTTCGGCTAACACCCCCTATAACACACGTTAAGCTTCGTCTTACACCTAGTCAGTGACGTCACCAGAGCTTCAGCCAGTAATACAACATTTTCGATCACGTAACCAAATCTTGGTATTTAATTATTTTTAAGCTGTAATTACACGAAAATAACAAATACACTACTGGCCATTAAAATTGCTACACCAAGAAGAAATGCAGATGATATAAACGGGTACTCATTGGACAAGTATATTATACCAGAACTGACATTTGATTACATTTTCACCCAATTTGGGTGCATAGATCCTGAGAAATCAGTACCCAGAACAACCACCTCTGGCCGTAATAACGGCCTTGATACGACTGGGCATTGAGTCAAACAGAGCTTGGATGGCGTGTACAGGTACAGCTGCCCATGAAGCTTCAACACGATACCACAATTCATCAAGAGTAGTGACTGGCGTATTGTGACGAGCCAGTTGCTCGGCCACCATAGACCAGACTTTTTCAATTGGTGAGAGATCTGGAGAATGTGCTGGCCAGGACAGCAGTCGAACATTTTCTGTATCCAGAAAGGCCCGCACAGGACCTGCAACATGCGGTCGTGCATTATCCTGCTGAAATGTAGGGTTTCGCAGGGATCGAATGAAGGGTAGAGCCACGGGTCGTAACACATCTGAAATGTAACGTCCACTGTTCAAAGTGCCGTCGGTGCGAACAAGAGGTGACCGAGACGTGTAACCAATGGCACCTCATACCATCACGCCGGGTGATACGCCAGTATGGCGATGATGAATACACGCTTCCAATGTGCGTTCGCCGCGATGTCGCCAAACACGGATGCGACCATCATGATGCTGTAAACAGAACCTGGATTCATCCGAAGAAATGACGTTTTGCCATTCGTGCACTCAGGTTCGTCGTCGAGTACACCATCGCAGGCGCTCCTGTCTGTGATGAAGCGTCAAGGGTAACCCCAGCCATGGTCTCCTAGCTGATAGTCCATGCTGCTGCAAACGTCATCGAACTGTTCGTGCAGATGGTTGCTGTCTTGTTGTCTCAGGGATCGAGACGTGACTGCACGATCCGTTACAGCCATGCGGATAAGATGCCTGTCATCTCGACTGCTAGTGATACGAGGCCGTTGGGATCCAGCACGGCGTTCCGTATTACCCTCCTGAACCCACCGATTCAATATTCTGCTAACAGTCATTGGATCTCGACCAACGCGAGCAGCAATGTCGCGATACGATAAACCGCAATGCGATAGGCTACAATCCGACCTTTATCAAAGTCGGAAACGTGATGGTACGCATTTCTCCTCCTTACACGCGGCATCACAACAACGTTTCACCAGGCAACGCCGGTCAACTGCTGTTTGTGGACGAGAAATCGGTTGGAAACTTTCCTCATGTCAGCACGTTATAGGTGTCACCACCGGCGCCAACCTTGTGTGAATGCTCTGAAAAGCATATCACAGCATCTTCTTCCTGTCGGTTAAATTTCACGTCTGTAGCACGTCATCTTCGTGATGTAGCAATTTTAATGGCCAGTAGTGTATTTTGTGAGAATATTACCCGCAAATGCTATTTTAATGTTATAATCAATCAGAATAACAACAATCCAAACCATGTTTTTAACATAGCAAACTGCCTATTTCAAAGGACAAGTAGTGCTCCCCCTACACGTGTACCATTCTTTGATGAATTTCCGTTCTTCGTACTCCTTCCGCTGTCAGGAAACACACTACAACACCTTTCTCTTCTTTTGAAGTCTCCATTTCTCTGTTTTCAGCACTATTGAATACAATGGACGGCCGAAGCAATGCACGTGCTCGCTCTGTGGTCTCGTCCCTCTGCCGGCGGGGTTTGGGCCTCAGCGCTCGTATAGGGACCACACCTTCCTCCTTATGCAATGGCACTACGATCCCTTCAGCGGTTTTCATTTTACAGCCTCTGGCTCGTTTCTTACGAATTCCCCTTAAATTTTTCTAATAGTTCCTGTATTTCATCATAATTATCTTAATGCACCACGGAGCCATACATTCTTGTTGGGCTGCTTTGCATAATGATGCCACTTGGCTTCAGCTGGTTAAACAATGCGTACAAAACACGGCACACTATCGGATCTATTGTGTGGCATCCTTCTCCCAGTGACTGCAGTGAAACATTTGGAACGACAGTGCTATGCGCGAGGCATGATCATTTGCCGAAACCCTCTAAACCCCTTTTCACATTTTTCCCTCTCGTCCATAACGTAATGACAGTGTTTCAATATGACACTGCCGACGACGACGCCTGAAGATGTACTTATTATGGGACCACGGATACTCTAGACGATTTGAGGCTCATTTCCTGGAAATTTATAGCGAAAATAATCCTATATTGTAGTTCCCATTTATAAATTTTGTGGTGTCACCGCCAGACACCACACGTGCTAGGTGGTAGTCTTTAAATCGGCCGCGGTCCGTTAGTATACGTCGGACCCGCGTGTCGCCACTATCAGTGATTGCAGACCGAGCGCCGCCACACGGCAGGTCTAGACAGACTCCCTAGCACTCGCCCCAGTTGTACAGCCGACTTTGCTAGGGATGGTTCACTGACTACATACGCTCTCATTTGCAGAGAAGACAGTTTAACATAGCCTTCAGCTACGTCATTTGCTACGACCTAGCAAGGCGCCATATTCTTCAAGAATGTATTCTGAACTGATAATATTGTGAATCATGTACCGTCAAAAGCGACGTTCATCATTAATGGATTAAAGTTAAGTATCAAACTAATTACGTCCGCCTTCTGAATTCTAATTCCTTGTCATGTTCCAGACCTCACGTCAGTATAGTCCTTCCCTCCTCACGCCAGCCTGCGTGAGCTAAAACGCGTGCGTTTCGGCCTCCTCTCGTAACACGGCTCTTCTGCCAACACAAAAAATTTAATGTACAGCAAATGTTATTGAATGGTCGCACATGGGCTACTGTCCAACAATCCGTTGCGAATGCAGTATTGCTTTCCACTGGTGATGACAGTATTTCGGGCAAATATTCTGAATCAGTAGCAGTTTGGGCAGTGTCCTAGACACTGCTATGCAAAGGACTAGCAGCTCCTTTGCACTGACAGATACGAAAGAAACATCAATAACCGTGCGGAGTGGCCGCGTGGTTTAAGGCGCCATGCCACGGATTTGCTACCCTTACCGCCGCAGATTCGAGTCCTCCCTCGGGAATGGGTGTGTGTGTTGTTCTTAGCATAAATTAGTTTAAGTAGTGAGTAAGTCTAGCGACCGATGACGTTAGCAGTTTGGTCCCTTAGGAATTCACACACATTTGAACATTTGAAACATCGATATTTAATGCAGTTTGCAAGAGGAAAATCAGATCTCTTTCTTTTAACGCTTCGAATACCCCAACTTCAGCGTGCTGGATGCGACGTAAACCCTCGTAATTTTTTCTATCTCTTCGAATGACATTACGGAATTTCTATAGATAAAAAAATAAGACCAGACTTTTATCTCTACAGATAGATGTATTCCTTGAAGACACCATGAAATGTAATTTATTTGTAAAGACTCGTCTTGATTACGTAATTTGTACAATTCACAATTATCAATTTCCGCCATTATCTCTGTTGCAAACAGAAAAACAATGGTGTAAGAGCCGGCCGGAGTGGCCGAGCGGTTCTAGGCGCTACAGTCTGGAACCGCGCGACCGCTACGGTCGCAGGTTCCAATCCTGCCTCGGGCATGGATGTGTTTGATGTCCTTAGGTTAGTTATATTTAATTAGTTCTAAGTTCTAGGGGACTAATGACCACAGCAGTTAAGTCCCATAGTGCTCAGAGCCATTTGAACTATTTTTAGTGGTGTAAGAACTAAGTTGAATTAGCTGAAGCAATTTCTGCAACAGGCCTAGTGAAACGCAAGAAAAATAATAAATACTAACATGATTAACAGCCATGCATACCAGACATACATACCATAAAAATGTTTGGATGAAAGTATCAACGTTAATCGATATATCTATGTACACAGTGAGCGCTGGTAATGTATGGGTGCGTCCTGTATTTATACAAATAACTATGGCTAGTAGACGGCACTAATGCTAGGGTACATGAGTAACCAGTATCGTAAAGTCAATAGTTAATATGCAATATGAGTATTTATTAATTAAAATTGTTTCATATGGCAAGAAGAGCGTCTGGCAATACGAAATGTTATCTTATTCCGTACTCGTGCAACTGTTGTTGACCAGAAACCCGTGCTTTACTAAATGTCATATGTTGTGTGAAGCACTGAAGGAATATATTTGCAAACACAACACCAATTGAAACCGACACTTAAGCCGTTGTCTTTATCAGAAATAAGATCCGTAGTCATTCATATGCCGTACTTAACTCACTCACTTGTATTAAACCTCGGTATACAATCACCAGTTTGTATCTTTTTCAGGATGGATTTCCTCCTTTCTTTAACTTTTTCAATCTCTGATATGATCTCTGTATTTCTATGTGCACAACTGTTAACTAAATCATCAGAAACGAAGAACTGCGACCTACAGATAAGCAGAAAGATTCAAGTACTGATTACGTAAATCAAAGGAGGTGACCACCGCTCAACCTGGATATAAGCAGGAACACCTCATTTTACGCAAGTAGGAGGGTTGTCCAGAAAGTAAGTTCCGATTGGTCGCGAAATGGAAACCACTGGGAAAATGCTGTAAAGCTTTGCACAGATATGTTGGGCAGTGTCTTTAGTATGCCCATCGATCGTGTTGCGTCGCTCTTTTCAGTTCTGAGTCAACAGTGGGCAGATAAAGATGCGTAGGAAATAGCGTCTCCCGCCAAGTACGAGGGCCTGGTTAGAGATTTCGCCTGTATCATGCAGCCCACATAACACAGCGGTCGAGCAGTTCCTTCCTCATGCCGCACACTGCAGGGACAATGAAGACGCTCCTGCAGCGTTTCCGATGAGAAGTGTTTGATCACCCACAATACAGTCCGTAATTGGCTCCCCCTGAGTCTCATCTCTGCTCACAAGAACCGCTGGCTATGAAGACAAAATTTTTCCACAGACAACGAGCTGCAGACCGGTGCAGATAACTGACCGAAAGCACAAGGGGCTGCTTTCCATGATGAGGATATTGGAAAGTTGATACAACACTACGACAGCACTCGAAGTTGGAGCGGCGACTATGTAGAGAAGTAGGTGGAAGGTGTACCTAACTGTTGCAAATAAAACGTTTCTGGTTTTCACTGTGGTTTCCATTTCGCGACCTATCGGAATTTACTTTCTGGATAACCCTCGTACAATTCGAAAATGGCTACCAGTTACACGGCAGTTAATGAATGAAGTGCACGGTGACTCCCGCATTTTAGCACTAGCCAGTTTTTGTCTATATGCACGGCACTGCTGTACAATACCCACAAAGTGCCAACGTAATGGAAAACAGCAAAAATACTGAACTTTTCGAAAAATGCTCATACTAGTGGTGAACTCAGTATCTCCCCGGTGCAACTATTCATGTGTGGGTTGGTCCACGATTTTAACTTATAATAAATAAGGTAACTGAATTTTCCTGCCACTGTCAAAATTTGAATTTTCTCATCATTTCTATACACCGACTTTCGAGCTGTATCACTGTGCTGACCTGCCAGATTTATCACTTGCGACAAGCGTGTAACTCTCCTCAATAAGCAGCAATCGAAACAATTGTGAGAACGTAATGCAGAAAACCTATCTCACCATCTTTTGTAAAAATTGTTGAGGATTTTCGTTAGTACAGACTCTTATTTTTCGTTTTGCATTTGCACACAATTTCCCTTTTGAAGAAATACCCGCATAAACAACAGCACTGTAAGAAAATATCACTATACGGTGGACTGCAGAGTACAGATATAGATTTATTCACCAGTCGATGCAAAAGGCACCTATTAGACTAGTGTTCATAACCTATGGATCGCAAATCCCATATTAAGTGAAGTTGAATATGCTCGAGGCTATGCATGTAAGACTATCGACACAGATCGGCAATCAGCGCCAAACGCTACGGCGACAGCAAGTGTGTTTGTGGATCTTTTGAACATACGGCTTGCAGGTTTATCAAAATGTGCTCTACATATTGATTACAAAACTACCGGATGTCCCTCAATCATAGTTGAATCATGTGCAAATCAGAAAAGCCTGAGGAATCTTAATGGTACGATACTGTGACGTGTTTCTACTTGCGGATATCACACACGAAACGACCGCCTCCAAGTGCAAACCCACACAAAACGACTTATGTCGACGGCTGTCTGCAATAAAAACCACATCCATATGGAATATAGTTTGTTTAGCTGATTACACATACATAACTTCTTGTAAGTCTGTAGGGGTTCTACACAATGCCGTATCGCAGTTATTCTGTAAAATGGGTTGCTTCTATATTGCCTCTGTTAGACCGAGACGTAATTTTACTGCACGGTGTTTAATTCTAGTGTTAACATTAGACATCGTGAGAGAGCAGACTGGGCGCTCCGCGGAACTTGGTTCAAATGGCTCTGAGCACTATGGGACTTAACATATATGGTCATCAGTCCCCTAGAACTTAGAACTACTTAAACCTAACTAACCTAAGGACAGCACACAACACCCAGCCATCACGAGGCAGAGAAAATCCCTGACCCCGCCGGGAATCGAACCCGGGAACCCGGGCGTGGGAAGCGAGAACGCTACCGCACGACCTCCGCGGAACTCACGGACTTCGAACGTGGTCAGGTGATTGGGTGTCACTTGTGTCATACGTCTGTGCGCGAGATTTCCACACTCTTACACATCCCTAGGACCACTGTTTCCGATGTGATAGTGAAGTGGAAACGTGAAGGGACGCGTACAGCACAAAAGCGTATAGGCCGACCTCGTCTGTTGACTGAGAAAGACTGACAGTTGAAGAGGGTCATAATGTGTAGTAGGCAGACATCTATCCATATTATCACATAGGAATTCCAAAATGCATCAGGATCCACTACAAGTACTATGACAGTAAAGCGGGAGGTGAGAAAACTTGTATTTCATGGTCGAGCGGCTGCTCACAGGCCACACATCACGCCGGTAAATGCCAAACGACGCCTCGCTTGGTGGCCAAACGACGCCTCGCTTGGTGTAAGGAGCGTAAACATTGGACGACTGAGCAGTGGAAAAACGTTGTGAGGAGTGACGAATGGCAGGGTATGGGTATGATGAATGCCCGGTGAACGTCATCTGCTAGCGTGTGTAGTGCCAACAGCAAAGTTTGGAGGCGGTGGTGTTATGGTGTGGTCGTGGTTTTCATGGAGGGAGCTGCAACCCTTGTTGTATTGCGTGGAACTATCACAGCACAGACCTACAATGATGTTTTAAGCACCTTCTTGCTTCCCACTGTTGTTCGGGGATGGCGATTGCATCTTTCAACACGATCGAGCACCTGTTCATAATGCACGGTCTGTGGCGGAGTGGTTAGACGACAATAACAACCCTTTAATGGACTGGCCTGCACAGTCCTGACTTGAATCCTATAGAACACCTTTGGGATGTTTTGGAACGCCAACTTCGTGTCAGACCTCACCAACCGACATCGATACCTCTCCTCAGTGCAGCACTCCGTGAAGAATGGGCTGCCATTCCCCAAGAAACCTTCCAGCACCTGATTGAACGTATGCCTGCGAGAGAGGAAGCTGTCATCACGGCTTAGGGTGGGCCAACACCATATTGAATTCTAGCATTACCGATGGGGGGCGCCACTAACTTGTAAGTTATTTACAGCCAGGTGTCCGGATACTTTTGATCATATAGTGTAGTACGACGACCGACTATGGTCTGCACTGCTGTTTACTACGCGGTGTCCACGAATACGAGGGCCGACAGCGACAGTTGGATACAATAGTAACAGTGTGATGTTCCTTTCCTTAAAGTGGCTCAGCCCTCTCAGACGCATTTAAGGTCCATTACACAAGGTAGGTCGTCACTGTGACTACCAATCGCTAGCAACCAGTTGTGAACCAACCTGATGGAGGAAGGGAGTGCATGTGACTGTGAGTATTGAAATTACTTTGTTGAGTACGCTGCTACTTATATGTAGACTTACCTGTGAATCTCACAAATTACATTTCCCTAGGCATCACTAGTAAATTGTTTTTAAACGGACACTTTGTTTGAACCGATAAATTAGCTAGATGGTGTTCTGTGAACGTAGTACATACTCATCAGCTGTCACAAATCTGTCGAAAATTTCATCGGTAACAGCGTCTGCTTACTTAACATGTTTAATCGAAGCAGTTGGTGTCGAACGCACGCTGCTCAAACAGTAATACCACATAAACAGATAGTTACGCCACGCCTAGCGCGTAGGCATCCAAAACACACAACATGTTCTGCTGCTTGCATATTTCTGATTTGCTTTCAAAGCACGTCAATTGCTTATCTTCTCCATTATACTGAAGCAGGCGTCACATTTAACTGGTTCGGTTTCTATTAATAACATAGTCGGATTGAACAAGATTGAACTTCCCATGGTAAGATGATCATGAGGTAAACCTAGTTATTCCTCGTTGTGTCGCTCCGAAACAGTATTTAAGTTGGCCAGAATATGCGAGAGATTATTAGTAAATTGACAGTTGTGGGCCAGACCTATTCCCATGTTTAATCCGAATTCTCGGAGAAGGTCGATGGTATGTCAGGAAACGAACTTTATAAAATAAGGTACCACACTGACAGGGAACACGAACATCCGATAATACACTCCTGGAAATGGAAAAAAGAACACATTGACACCGGTGTGTCAGACCCACCATACTTGCTCCAGACACTGCGAGAGGGCTGTACAAGCAATGATCACACGCACGGCACA
Source organism: Schistocerca nitens (assembly GCF_023898315.1). Classification (NCBI taxonomy): domain Eukaryota; kingdom Metazoa; phylum Arthropoda; class Insecta; order Orthoptera; family Acrididae; genus Schistocerca; species Schistocerca nitens. The sequence continues at coordinate 694,330,135 of NC_064616.1, read as the reverse complement.
GCGGACACACCAGGAACCGCGGTGTTGGCCGTCGAATGGCGCTAGCTGCGCAGCATTTGTGCACCGCCGCCGTCAGTGTCAGCCAGTTTGCCGTGGCATACGGAGCTCCATCGCAGTCTTTAACACTGGTAGCATGCCGCGACAGCGTGGACGTGAACCGTATGTGCAGTTGACGGACTTTGAGCGAGGGCGTATAGTGGGCATGCGGGAGGCCGGGTGGACGTACCGCCGAATTGCTCAACACGTGGGGCGTGAGGTCTCCATAGTACATCGATGTTGTCGCCAGTGGTCGGCGGAAGGTGCACGTGCCCGTCGACCTGGGACCGGACCGCAGCGACGCACGGATGCACGCCAAGACCGTAGGATCCTACGCAGTGCCGTAGGGGACCGCACCGCCACTTCCCAGCAAATTAGGGACACTGTTGCTCCTGGGGTATCGGCGAGGACCATTCGCAACCGTCTCCATGAAGCTGGGCTACGGTCCCGCACACCGTTAGGCCGTCTTCCGCTCACGCCCCAACATCGTGCAGCCCGCCTCCAGTGGTGTCGCGACAGGCGTGAATGGAGGGACGAATGGAGACGTGTCGTCTTCAGCGATGAGAGTCGCTTCTGCCTTGGTGCCAATGATGGTCGTATGCGTGTTTGGCGCCGTGTAGGTGAGCGCCACAATCAGGACTGCATACGACCGAGGCACACAGGGCCAACACCCGGCATCATGGTGTGGGGAGCGATCTCCTACACTGGCCGTACACCACTGGTGATCGTCGAGGGGACACTGAATAGTGCACGGTACATCCAAACCGTCATCGAACCCATCGTTCTACCATTCCTAGACCGGCAAGGGAACTTGCTGTTCCAACAGGACAATGCACGTCCGCATGTATCCCGTGCCACCCAACGTGCTCTAGAAGGTGTAAGTCAACTACCCTGGCCAGCAAGATCTCCGGATCTGTCCCCCATTGAGCATGTTTGGGACTGGATGAAGCGTCCTCTCACGCGGTCTGCACGTCCAGCACGAACGCTGGTCCAACTGAGGCGCCAGGTGGAAATGGCATGGCAAGCCGTTCCACAGGACTCTACGATCGTCTCCATGGGAGAATAGCAGCCTGCATTGCTGCGAAAGGTGGATATACACTGTACTAGTGCCGACATTGTGCATGCTCTGTTGCCTGTGTCTATGTGCCTGTGGTTCTGTCAGTGTGATCATGTGATGTATCTGACCCCAGGAATGTGTCAATAAAGTTTCCCCTTCCTGGGACAATGAATTCACGGTGTTCTTATTTCAATTTCCAGGAGTGTAGTGACATTACACCGCGTTTATTATTTATTTCGCGAAGATCGAGCAAAATCGCGTGTACTGTGATATGCAGGAACAGATGTTTTTAGACGACTGCAGCAGCATTTTATATTATCTATGATGGCAGGGTAAAAATCTCTCACCTAGCAGAGAGATATAGCTGAGATCAGTAAAATTTTGGTGTTCTTGTGTTGGTATACTTTGACCAATAACGTATATCAAGCGTCAACATCATCGCAGAGTAGTGTTGGGTGTTTAGTTATAATGAATGAAACGGAACACCGTACAGTCACAAAATTCGTGGAATTTGACAGTTAATCGCCAACGGATATTCATTCAAAGTTGGTGAAGAACTTGAGGGGCCTGTGCCTTCATTCAACAGTAAAGAAATGGGTGACTAAATTAAGATTTGGTCATATTTCTCTTGAATATAATGTACGTAAAAACGGTCCAAAATTGGAGTCACAAATAAAACACCGAGAAATGCCACGTATAATAGTGGACTATCAGCAATTAACAATGTATGATAAAGATATTTCCATATGCGTAACAGAAAAAAGTAGTGTTATTTTACGTCGTAAATTAATTAACAGGAAACTTTGCTCTTGATGGGTGCCGTATTTGTTGAACGCTGGACAAAACCAATTGTGAATAATAATGTTTGGACCGATGTAAAAAGAAACACATTTTGTCACTTAAGATAATAAATGAGACCACCACTTCCCTCAAAAGTGAAACAGCAGCTATAGCAGTCAGTGGCAGCCACTTGCCATGCACCAAGGAAGACCAAGTCGGGTTTATCTGTTGCCAGCCCTTTTTGGGATGTAAAAGGGGTTCTTCTTAAGACTCCAAAGTCTACCTAAGAGTCTGGGGACGCAGGACAGTTGTGGGGCCCTGACAGTAATTGAGGTTCTGACCACTTGTCTAAGTGTGATTGCGCACTCTTATGATTAGCTCCAGCCTAAGGTTGTGAACACACTAGTGGACTGTTTCAGGAGCAAACAGACGCTGGTGATAAATGTTGAGTCCTACAGCCATGCTGGGCGCGTGCAGAACGGAAAGCGGAGAGCCAAACTTCGAGTAACTTGCGATGCCTAATAAATTATTTTATGTCAGTGAAGCAAAGCTACATCCATCTCTTTTGTTAGTTTCTCAGCAAAACTTTTACTTTTTTCGAAAAAACAATGGATTTTGAAACTGTCTGTCCGCACAGGCAGTATGCAGTGCCACTATGTAATGATTTCCATTTGATTGTGAGGAAATGATTTGGTAAAAAAAAAAAAAAAAACGCCCTCATACGTAGTCGCTTGCCAGTTAATGTTTGGTGCACTTTAGGTATATGCATATATTGAGTTGAGAGTGGAAAGAGGCATGGCTCTCCTTCTGAGTATATATATATATATATATACTCAGAAGGAGAGCCATATATATAATTAATTTTTAAAAAATAAGTAAAGGCAACCTGACAGAAGTTTGCCTTGCGACTAAACGACAATATAAATTCAAGAAAAGTGAGAAAATGCACTGTTCATTTTCATACAGCGAGAAATTTTCTTACAATGAGGATGGTTCGTCCCGGCGGAGGTTCGAGTCCTCCCTTGGGCATGGGTGTGTGTGTATGTCCTTAGGATGATTTAGGTTAAGTAGTGTGTAAGCTTAGGGACTGATGACCTTAGCAGTTAAGTCCCATAAGATTTCACACACATTTGGACCTTTTTGAGGATGGTTCGCGACGTAGCCTCGAGGAGACAACGCAGATATACTGTTTCTTTTTTTCACATGGTACTTGCGATGGGTGCTACACACAGTGTAACAGTGGTGTACGTAGGACTGAAAGTTTCAAAAGGAAAAAAGTACTTCGAAAGAATTGGATGCATCCAGTAGTGATTAAATAGTTAGTACACTGAGCTTTATACATTTTGTTTAACAAGCTACTAGAGGATGAATCGAAGTTTTTCAGCTGTTTCTTAACGTCTTTCTCAAGCTTCGACGAATTATGTCACACGCTTAGAAACGGTGGGAAGACAATGACATATTGTCGAACAAATGGCGTGTGTTACTGCGAGCAATGAATATGACCTGAATTTTGCTGTCGATATAATTATAGTTTGCTGAATTCTATACAATTATGGCACCATGCTCACACATTTACTGTGAAGTCTGCCACAAACTTGGATGAAAGGAGAAGAAATGCGTCAGCAACAAGAAACGGAAATTGTCAATTATTTTGTAATTGAGACTGCTGAAATGCCATGGCGAGACAGCAGAATCTGAGGTCTTGCGTAAGACATAAAATTAACTGTGAGACGCATTTCCGTTCACGTTTACAACTACGTTAATTTGATTTTTCTATCTTGATTGTTATTATCGGTAGTTGTACCTGTAAATTCGTCTGGAACATAATAAATCTGCTGCTGTTGATTTTTCGCACACTATTCCATAAATTCATAAAGCGGTTTGTTCGATGCTCCGTTTTACAATAACTTTAATTTTCTAAGGCATCACGTGGATTGATTCCTGTGCTGTAAAGGAAACAATGTCATCATTGCCACCTCTACATGAAACGAGCGTGGGTATCATACCCTGTGTCACACATTTTAAGAAAGTGCGGTGCGTGCTGCCACCGCTGCTTCATCCTTGTCGGTCGTTCATTATACACTAAAGCGCCAAAGAAACTGGTATAGACATGCGTATTCAAATACAGAGATATGTGAACAGGCAGAATACGGCGCTGCGATCGGCAAAGCCTATATAAGACAGCAAATGTCTGGCGCAGTTGTTAGATCCGCTAATGCTGCTACAATGGCAGATTATTAAGATTTAAGCGATTTTGAAAGTGGTGCTATAGTCGGCGCAAAGCGATGGGACACAGCATATCCGGGGTAGGGAAGAAGTGGGGATTTTCCCATACAATTTCACGAGTGTACCGTCAATATCAGTAATCTGGTAAAACATCAAATCTCCGACATCGCTGCGGCCGGAAAAAGACCCTGCAAGAACAGGACCAACGACGACTGAAGAGAATCGTTCAACGTGACACGCCGGGCGGTGTGGCCGTGCGGTTCTAGGCGCTTCAGTCTGGAACTGCGTGACCGCTACAGTCGCAGGTTCGAATCCTGCCTCGGGCATGGATGTGTGTGATGTCCTTAGGTTAGTTAGGTTTAAGTAGTTCTAAGTTCTAGGGGACTGATGACCACAGATGTTAAGTCCCATAGTGCTCAGAGCCATTTGAACCATTTTTTTCAACGTGACAGATGTTTAATCCTTCCGCAAATTGCTGCAGATTTCAATGCTGGGCTATCAACAAGTGTCAGCGTGCGAATTAGTCAACGGAACGTCATCGATATGGGCTTTTGGAGTCGAAGGCCCACTCGTGTACCCTTGATGACTGCAGGACACAATGCTTTACGCCTCGCCTTGGCCCGTCAACACCGACACTGGACTGTTGATGACTGGAAACATGTTGCCTGGTCGGACGAGTCTTGTTTCAAATTGTATCGACCGGATGGGCGAGTACGGGTATGGAGACAACCTCAGGAATCCATGGAACCTGCATGTCATCAGGGGACTTTTCAAGCTGGTAGAGGCTCTGTAATGGTGTGGGGCGTGTGTAGTTGGAGTGATATGGGACCCCTGATACGTGTAGATACGACTCTGACAGTTGACACGTACGTGAGCACCTTGTCTGATCAATTGCATCCATTCATGACCATTGTGCTTTCCGACGGACTTGGGCAATTCCAGCAGGACGTGAACATTATTGGGCATATCTGGGATTCCTTGCAACATGCTCTTACGGATTTATGGATAGCCCTGCAGGATTCATGGTGTCAGTTCTATCCAGCACTACTTCAGATATTAGTCGAGTCCATACCACGTTGTGTTGCGGCAATTCTGCGAGCTCGCGGTGGCTAAAAAATGGTTCAAATGGCTCTGAGCACTATGGGACTTAACTGCTGAGATCATCAGTCCCCTAGTACTTAGAACTACTTAAACCTAACTAACCTAAGGACATCACACACAGCCATGCCCGAGGCAGGATTCGAACCTGCGACCGTAGCGCTCGCGAGCGGTTCCAGACTGTAGCTCCTAGAACCACTCGGCCACTCCGGCCGGCCTCGCGGTGGCCCTACAGGATATTAGGCAGGTGTACCAGGCTGTTTGACTCTTCAGTGTATTTGTGTGCACGTTTACAATAACATGTTAAAGAAGTTACAAAGTCATTTTTTTAGCAACAGTGTGGATTTTAGACGTTTTCAAGTATCAAACCATCTACCACTCACACTGGGAATACCTCTGAGATCAGAGCACTGAGAATTTTTGTAAATAGTTGGTCTGTATTTTCATCAGCTGTTGATTTAATAACTTAAAAAAACGTTATCTGATTTTACCAGAATTGAAACTGTATTTGTAAAGTGCAGTAGTGTTCATTCTGCCTCATTTTGCCAGAAGAAGAAAGATATAACATGTCAACAATAAGTGAAATGTAAGAGTTACTAAAAACTTATCACTTACGACGATTCTCTAAATAAAGACGCGTAACGCGTTTGGGAAACATAAATAGCTAATTCTGCTGTTACTTTGCCTGATCATGTTGTTGTTGTTGTGGTCTTCAGTCCTGAGACTGGTTTGATGCAGCTCTCCATGCTACTCTATCCTGTGCAAGCTTCTTCATCTCCCAGTACCTACTGCAACCTACATCCTTCTGAATCTGCATAGTGTATTGATCTCTTGGTCTCCCTCTACGATTTTTACCCTCCACACTGCCCTCCAATGCTAAATTTGTGATCCCTTGATGCCTCAAAACATGTCCTACCAACCGATCCCTTCTTTTAGTCAAGTTGTGCCACAAACTTCTCTTCTCCCCAATCCTATTCAATACCTCCTCATTAGTTACGTGATCTACCCACCTTATCTTCAGCATTCTTCTGTAGCACCACATTTCGAAAGCTTCTATTCTCTTCTTGTCCAAACTAGTTATCGTCCATGTCTCACTTCCATACATGGCTACACTCCATACAAATACTTTCAGAAACCACTTCCTGACACCTAAATCTATACTCGATGTTAACAAATTTCTCTTCTTGAGAAACGCTTTCCTTGCCATTGCCAGTCTACATTTTATATCCTCTCTACTTCGACCATCATCGGTTACTTTACTCCCTAAATAGCAAAACTCCTTTACTACTTTAAGTGTCTCATTTCCTAATCTAATTCCCTCAGCATCACCCGACTTAATTTGACTACATTCCATTATCCTCGTTTTGCTTTTGTTGATGTTCATCTTATATCCTCCTAACACAGTGTTTAGCCGGCCGAAGTGGCCGTGCGGTTAAAGGCGCTGCAGTCTGGAACCGCAAGACCGCTACGGTCGCAGGTTCGAATCCTGCCTCGGGCATGGATGTTTGTGATGTCCTTAGGTTAGTTAGGTTTAACTAGTTCTAAGTTCTAGGGGACTAATGACCTCAGCAGTTGAGTCCCATAGTGCTCAGAGCCATTTGAACCATTTGAACCATAACACAGTGTTATTACTGAAGAAGAGATGAAATATGTACCAACCGATTTTCTCCCGTACATGAACATCTAGAAATAATTCACAGCAAATGTCATGTCATGCAATATCTTTCTTGTTTATATTCATGTATTCTTGTCTGCTTTTGCCCCAAATCAAAGGCCTTTCACCTACCCCCATTATCAAAATTTCTGTGTTAGTTTTCTCTATATGTAGAGACCACACCATGTAAGGCATACAGCCTCAGAACTTACAACCTAAGACCGTCAGTCAGCAACCACTCCACTGATGTCAGCTGGCCGCTCCTCACGCACCTGTTACTCAGCGTGGGCGTGGACTGCCCATACTTCTGTGGCTGCCGTCGTGCGATTTCCGTTCCACTATGGGCTATGCGGCTGGCTAGCGGCGAAATTCCGCAGCCGCATACTTTTCACTCTGCGTGAGCTGCCATAGCAGTACGTCCATATACCCCACAGCTGCTGCACATAATTCGCTCGCGTTGCACATGCGCATAGGGCGCTCCCCTCTCGCTCCTCTGCCAGAAGACTTCACGTGGTGCGATCATAGCACCGTTGCCTCGGCTTCCATTGACCACAAACTACAAACGCCTCAGGTTGAACACCCCCCAGCGTGTTCAATAAAATAACACAGTGTTTTTGGTCGAGCCTCACTCCTTCTTATTATGCAATAACAATCACATATATTTTAAACGCTATCGTGATTTCTCAGCCGACACTGTCGGCTGACAAAGGAAACATCTGCAAGTTCAGCTTTTTGAAAATTTCTGCGAGCTCTATCGTGAGTGAAACAATCTTATGACTGGAGACCGGATGTTGCATATGCATGTTGCATATGCATTTGCATATTTGGCTCCTTTTCACCGGTTATTGCATATTTTAACTACTGACGATGCATATTTTCGCTCTGTTGTTGTTGTAGTGGTCTTCAGTCCTGAGACTGGTTTGATGCAGCTCTCCATGCTACTCTATCCTGTGCAAGCTTCTTCATCTCCCAGTACCTACTGCAACCTACATCCTTCTGAATCTGCTTAGTGTATTCATCTCTTGGCCTCCCTCTACGATTTTTACCCTCCACGCTGCCCTCCAATACTAAATTGGTGATCCCTTGATGCCCCAGAACGTGTCCTACCAACCGATCCCTTCTTCTAGTCAAGTTGTGCCACAAACTCCTCTTCTCCTCAATTCTGTTCAATACCTCCTCATTAGTTACGTGATCTTCCCATCTAATCTTCAGCATTCTTCTGTAGCACGACATTTCGAAAGCTTCTATTCTCTTCTTGTCCAAACTATTTTCACTTCTATACATGGCTACACTCCATACAAATACTTTCAGAAACGACTTCCTGACACTTAAATCTATACTCGATATTAACAAATTTCTCTTCTTCAGAAACGCTTTCCTTGCCATTGCCAGTCTACATTTTACATCTTCTCTACTTCGACCACCATCAGTTATTTTGCTCCCCAAATAGCAAAACTCTTTTACTACTTCAAGAGTCTAATTTCCTAATCTAATTCTCTCAGCATCACCGAACTTAATTCCTCGTTTTGCTTTTGTTGATGTTCATCTTATATCCTCCTTTCAAGACACCGTCCATTCCGTTCTGCTCTTCCAAGCCCTTTGCTGTCTCTGACAGAATTACAATTTCATCGTCGAACCTCAAAGTCTTTATTTCTTCTCCATGGATTTTAATACCTACTCCGACTTTTTTCTTTTTGTTTCCTTTTCTGCTAGCTCAATATACAGATTGAATAACATCGGGGAGAGGCTACAACCCTGTCTCACTCCCTTCCCAACCACTGCTTCCCTTTCATGCCCCTCAACTCTTATAACTGCCATCTAGTTTCTGTACAAATTGTAAATAGTCTCTCGCTCCCTGTATTTTACCCCTGCCACCTCCAGAATTTGAAAGACACTATTCCATTGAACATTGTCAAAAGCTTTCTCTAAGTCTACAAATGTTAGGAAGGTAGGTTTGCCTTTCCTTAATCTATTTTCTAAGATAAGTCGTAGGGTCAGTATTGCCTCACATGTTCCAACATTTCTACGGAATCCAAACTGATCTTCCCCGAGGTCGGCTTCTACCAGTTTTTCCATTCGTCTGTAAAGAATTCGCGTTAGTATTTTGCAGCTGTGACTTATTAAACTGATAGTGCGGTGATTTTCACAACTGTCAGCACCTGATTTCTTTGGGATTGGAATTATTATATTCTTCTTGAAGTCTGAGGGTATTTCGTCTGTCTCATACATCTTGCTCACCAGATGGTAGAGTTTTGTCAGGACTGGCTCTCCCAAGGCTGTCAGTAGTTCTAATGGAATGTTGTCTACTCCGGGGGCCTTGTTTCGTCTCATGTCTTTCAGTGTTCTGTCAAACTCTTCACGCAGTATCATATCTCCCATTTCATCTTCATCTACATTCTCTTCCATTTCCACAATATTGTCCTCAAGAACATCGCCCTTGTATAAACCCTCTATATACTCCTTCCACCTTTCCGCTTTCCCTTCTTTGCTTAGAACTGCGTTTCCATCTGAGCTCTTGATATTCATACAAGTGGTTCTCTTTTCTCCAAAGGTCTCTTTAATTCTTCTGTAGACAGTATCTGTCTTACCCCTAGTGAAATAAGCCTCTACATCCTTACATTTGTCTTCTAGCCTTAATTCCTTAGCCATTTTGCACTTCCTGTTGATCTCATTTTTGAGACGTTTGTATTCCTTTTTGTCTGCTTCATTTACTGCATTTTTATATTTTCTCCTTTCATCAATTAAATTCAATATTTCTTCTGTTACCCAAGGGTTTCTACTAGCCCTCGTCTTTTTACCTATTTGATCCTCTGCTGCCTTCACTGTTTCATCCCTCAAAGCTACCCATTCTTCTCCTACTGTCTTTCTTTCCCCCATTCCTGTCAATTGTTCCCTTATGCTCTCCCTGAAACTCTGTATAACCTCTGGTTTATTCAGTTTATCCAGGTCCCATCTCCTTAAATTTCCACCTTTTTGCAGTTTCTTCCGTTTTAATCTACAGCTTATAACCAACAGATTGTAGTCAGAGTCCACATCTGCCCCTGGAAATGTCTTACAATTTAAAACCTGGTTCCTAAATCTATGTCTTACCATTATATAATCTATCTGATACCTTCTAGTATCTCCAGGCTTTTTCCAGGTATACAACCTTCTTTCATTATTCTTGAACCAAGAGTTAGCTATGATTAAGTTGTGCTCTGTGCAAAATTCTACCAGGCGGCTGCCTCTTTCATTTCTTACCCCCAATCCATATTCACCTACTACGTTTCCTTCTCTCCCTTTTCCTACTATCGAATTACAGTCACCCATGACTGTTATATTTTCGTCTCCCTTCACTATCTGAATAATTTCTTTTATTTCCTCATACATTTCATCAATTTCTTTGTCATCTGCATAGCTAGTTGGCATATAAACTTGTACTACTGTAGTAGGCGTGGGCTTCTTGTCTATCTTGGCCACAATAATGCGTTCACTATGCTGTTTGTAGTAGCTTACCCGCACTATTTTTTTTATTCATTATTAAACCTACTCCTGCATTAACCCTATTTGATTTTGTATTTATAACCCTGTATTCACCTGACCAAAAGTCTTGTTCGTCCTGCCACTGAACTTCACAAATTCCCACTATATCTAACTTTAACCTATCCATTTCCCTTTTTAAATTTTCTAACCTACCTCCCCGATTAAGCGATCTGACATGCCACACACTGATCCGTAGAACGCCAGTTTTCTTTCTCCTGATAACGACGTCCTCTTGAGTAGTCCCCGCCCGGAGATCCGAATGGGGGACTATTTTACCTCCGGAATATTTTACCCAAGAGGACGCCATCATCATTTAACCATACAGTAAAGCTGCATGCCCTCAGGAAAAATTACAGCTGTAGTTTCCCCTTGCTTTCAGCCGTTCGCAGTAACAGCACAGCAAGGCCGTTTTGGTTTGTGTTACAAGGCCATATCAGTCAATCAACCAGACTGTTGCCCTTGCAACTACTGAAAAGGCTGCTGCCCCTCTTCAGGAACCACACGTTTGTCTGGCTTCTCAACAGATACCCCTCCGTTGTGGTTGCACCTACGGTACGGCTATCTGTATCGCTGAGGCAAGCAAGCCTCCCCACCAACGGCAAGGTCCATGGTTCATGGGGGGGATTTTCGCTCTATGTTTAGAACATTTTAAAAATTTAGACTAGTGGTCTCTAGCTCGATCTAGTTTTGATGTCTCACAGATTGACCACGAGCTAGAACTGCGTGCAATCGCTAACTGAGAGGCCACTGCCTAGCGAAGTCATTAGAGCAGAGGAACAGGAACAGGCAGACAGAATCAATGCTCCTGCGCCCGCGCCACCGGTTAATCCCCTCCGCTGTCATACAGTACGCGTCGGCAACAATTAAATTAAACTACGCAAGCTTTTAGTCGCACGCCCGTTGTTTCACTTTAGCTTTCTATTTACTTGTACACAGCAGAACGTGTTTACGACGTGTAGTGTATAGACGTGTAGTGTATAACGTGTTGTGCGCCATGTCACTCGAAGAAAGAAATGTCGTTTCGTGGATAGCTGACCATTCTGAAACATTTACAAGGTGTACAACTTTGCTCCGTCGAAAGAAACAGATCGCAGACGTCAGGCAGTTGGATTGGACCTAGGTCAACAGAACCTCATTCAAATATTAGTCGATTTGTGTCTGCATCACAAAGCTATTCTTGATTGAAACTGTCAGTTTACAAGACTAATTCTCGTCATTTGCGTGAGGTGTTACTGTTTTGTTTCAATATGAAGAAAACAGCGGGTGAGTCTCATCGAATGCTGTCAACTACGTATGGTAAGGACGCTATTCGTGAAAGAATATGTCGTGAGTGGTTTCAACGCTTCAAGAACGGTGGTTTTAACGTCGTAGACCGGCATAGTGGTGGAAGAGAGAATGTTTCTGAAGATGCAGAACTGGAGACATTGCTGAGTGAAGATTCGCGTCAAACTCAACAAGAATTGGCACGATTAGTGGGACTGACCCAGCAAGCCATTTCAAAACGTCTCAAAGCTATGGGCATGGTTCAGAAAGAAAGAACTTGGGTCCCGAGTGAGCGAGCTGAAACCAAAAGACATTGAATGGCGTTTGTGTGTTTGTGAACAGTTGCTTCAGAGCAAAAACGGAAGGGATTTCTGCGTCGCATTGTAACCGGTGACGAAAAATGGATTCATTACATCCTAAACGCAAAAAAATCGTGGGGGTATCACAGCCATGCTTCCACGTCGACTGCCAAACCGAATATTCACGGCTCCAAGATCATGCTCTGCATTTGGTGGCACCAGCTCGGAGTCGTGTACTATGAGGTGTTAAAACCAAGTGAAACAATCACAGGTGCTCGTTATCGAACGTAGTTAATGCGTTTGAGCAGAGCATTAACAGACAAACGGCCGCAATACAGCGAGAGGCACGATAAAGTGATTATGCAGTCCGACAACGATCGACCCCACTTTGCTAAAGAGGTCCAAACGTACTTGGAAACGTTAAAATGGGAAATCCTACCCCACCCGCCGTATTCTCCACACATTGCTCCCTCTATCACCTGTTTAGATCAATGGTGCATGGCCTGGCTGACCAACACTTCCGATCTCATGAAGAAGTCACAAATTGGATCGATTCGTGCATCGCTTCAAAAGATGAACAGTTTTTTCGATGCGGGATTCGTACACTGCCCGAAAGATGGGAGAAAGTAGTGGCCAGCGACGGAAAATACTTTGAATGATAGGTGTTTAAGCAATTTGTTTCCTTAAAGCCTCAAATGTTAGGGATGAAACGGCGGAAGCAAAGTTGTACACCTTGTACATATGACGGAATTGTTTTATATTGTAGAGTTTGTGAGAAAAGTTTCGTGCAAGAAAAGTTTCAAATAGACCACCATGTCAAGACAAGTCTTCATATCGCAGAAACGCAGAAGAAAGGTCCACGACAACAACTTCTGACAATAGGAAGTTGCAGTAGCAGGGATTTGTCCAAAGGTAACCAAAAAAGTCGATTTAACATGGATATACGTGAAGCATTCATTGCAAGCAATATTCCTCTTGCCGGCCGAAGTGGCCGTGCGGTTAAAGGCGCTGCAGTCTGGAACCGCAAGACCGCTACGGTCGCAGGTTCGAATCCTGCCTCGGGCATGGATGTTTGTGATGTCCTTAGGTTAGTTAGGTTTAACTAGTTCTAAGTTCTAGGGGACTAATGACCTCAGCAGTTGAGTCCCATAGTGCTCAGAGCCATTTGAACCATTTTCAATATTCCTCTTCACAAACTTACAAAGCCTATCCTCAAAGGCTTCCCGCGCAAATATTGCTTAAATTAAAATAATTCCACATGAATCAACATGGCATAAACATTACATACCGACAGTTTACGTAAATGTTCTGGAAGAGATACGCAATGAGCTCAAGGACAGCATTATCTGGTTTTCAGTTGACGAAATTACAGACACTTGTGGCCGTTACATTGCAAATTTAATTGTTGGTGTTTTGAAAGAAGAGCCTTCTTCTTCCTATTTAGCGGCCTGCAAAGAACTTGGAAAAGTAAATCATTCTGCAGTCGCCAGATTTGTGAATGAGGGTATTAGAAAAATATTTCCAGAATCTTCTGCAGATGAAAGGGTGTTTGTGTTTATTTCAGATGCTGCTCCCTATATGATCAGAGCAGGAAAAGCCCTCCGAGTATTTTATCCCAATTTGATTCATGTGACGTGCTTTGCTCATGGAATACATCGCCTTGCTGAACAAGTACGTTCCGCGTTTGTGAATGTAAATAAACTGATTTCATCGGCAAACAAAGAGTTTCTAAAGGCTTCTGCTCGCATCAAGACCTACAAAGAAAAACTACCAAATGTGCCTTACCTCCCGAACCAGTGGTAACTCGTTGGGGTATGTGGGTCAAAGCTGTGTTGTCTTACAATGAACATTTCGAGGCCATTAGAGGGGTAGTAAAAGACTTCGATAGTGCAGAAGCTTTCGCAGTTTGCCAGTGCAAGGAAGCTTTTAATGATTCAGGTATTAAAAAATACATTGCTGTGATTAGCACTCATTTTTCCCATATACCTGCAAGTATTAAAAAGCTTGAAACTGAATGTTTGGCGTTGAATGAATCTATTCAGTTAATGAATAAAATTATTCTAGTGAACTACTCATTGCCTGAGGTATTCCCAAGAAAACTTAAAGAAAAGTTTGAAAACACTTTAAACAATAATCCAAGCTTTGAATCCTTGTGCCAAATTGATAGTTTTATTAATCTGACGGGTGCACATTTACCAGAAACAAGAAGTGCCAACATAGCACCAAAATTCAAATTCTGCCCAATTACCTCAGTTGCTGTAGAACGGTCCTTCTCTGCTTACAAAAATGTTTTCAGTGATCGAAGACATAATCTTACTGCCCAACAATTGGAACAGTACTTGGTCGTTTATGTTTACCATAGTAGAAAAATGTAAAATAAATTGTAAATGATGCTTTGGTCCAATAGTATTAATTAAAAATGAATGCTGTTCAAAAAAATTCATGATTGTACGCTGTTTTTTAAATAAAATATTACGGAGTTTTTGAGTGTGCCCTTCTGCGTGCGATATATCTCGAGGTTGGTCCTGTACATATCGACTGTTTCGTTGTGACTCACTCGCATCGCATCCGCTTGTTACCGACCACAACAGCAAAGAAGGAACAATTCTTGAAACATGGTATGCGTCTCCATTTTGCAAATTTTTAGAAAATAATCCCAAAAAGTCCCCCTTACTAACCTCTACCAGAAAGTATTCAGAAAATGACATCAGCATTCTAAATGTACCGATTTTTCGCGTGGCCGGTGCTGCTCCTCGTAACTAATATGCACAGGTTCGACTTTGAGATATAATGCACGCAGTAGTACCATGTTTTTTTATTATTTGAACCTGGATGTTTCGACACTTTTCATGTATTTTTAAGCATTCTTCATGCATATTTTGAGGTTTTTTACGATGCGGTCTCTACTTATTACCATTCTTGCTACGCTTCTTTGGGTACGTTCACTATCCCTTTTTAGTTCTATTTGGTATGGGTCTCACACGTTCGAGCAATATCGTAAGGTGGGATGTACGATTGTTTTAAAGTATTCTCCTTTGCAGACTGCAGACACCTGCCAGTGAAATTAGGTCTACCACATGTTTTGTCTAACGATTGAGCTTATTTGATCATCAAATTTCATATCGCCACAACGTGTTACACCTATGGAATTGTGTGAATTGATTAATTCCAGCTGAGATTCATTGATAGTGTAATCATGTGATACTGCGTTTTTGCATTGTATGAAGTACACACTTTTACATTTCTGTACATTTAAACCAGGATGCCACACTTTATACATCACTTTTAAATTTTATAACGATCTGACTGAACGTTTGTCCAGTTTTTTTCTCACAGCAATGCATTTTTCAGCTCTTCTGGACAGCCCACACCAACTGTCATCATTGAAAAACCAAATGGTCCCTTACACATCTGCGGGTATTTCAAGACGACCATCAATGCTCAATCAGCCATGATGCATACCTGATATCTAAGGTAGGGGACATTGTGGCCCATCCAGCAGGCAGAAAAGTGTTTGCAAAAATTGACCTGAGGAACGCATACCTCCAACTGCCATTGGATGAAGAATCCTGACATATCTTAGTCATCAGCACTCCCCTTGGGTTGTTCCGGTACAACAGACTTCCCTATAGCTAGTACCCCAGCAATATTTCAGTGATCTCATGCACAATGTATTGGGCACAGCAAATTAATCAGATGACATTCTCATCACAGGCAAAGATGCCCAGGATCTGGCCAACAACTTGTACAGTCTGTTCACAGTCCTCCAACAGGCAAATCTAAAATGTAACAAGGACAAGGGTTGTTTCTTTGTGCGTCAACTTGAATATCTTGGACACATTGTCAGTGCTTCCGGTACCTGCCCCATGTCTCAGTATACCAAGGCAGTAGGAAAGCTTCTGGCTCCTATCAATAATAGCTAGCTGAAATCAGCGTTGTGGCAATTAAATTACTACAAAAATTTTATTCCGCATGTGGCCACCATTGCTGAACCACTACATGACCTACTACAGAAAAGCGTTCATTGACAACGGACAACAGTGCGTGTGAATGCCCTTTTCCACTCCTTGTGCTTCACAGCATACAAGCCCGCCAAATATTATACTGGCAGCAGATGAATCAGAGTGTGGGGTGGGAGCAGCCTGTCCCACGTGATTGACAGTGTGGAATGTACAATCGCTTCTGTGTCCGAAAAGCCCTACTTCTGCTTAGTGAAATTATAGTCATATTAAGAAAGAACCATTACCCACCATTTTCAGCCTTAAAAAATTCTACGATTATGAGTATGGTAGGCATGCTCCCTATTTTCAAGGTTTTAGTCAACATTTCCACCAAAACTCCATGCTGCCTTCAGTGGTGGGCCTACTTCCTGTCAAGTTGTAATTATGATATTCAACATTGCTCTACCTCACAACATGCAAACGTTTGTCTCCTTTCACACCTACTCCTGGCTCAAGCCCCAGTGTTCGACAAGGGCCCCGAAGGCTGACAAATTTATGTGTTAGCATCTGTCCCGTGTTCTTTGGCTGACGTTGTTTGATAATTTTTCTCACATTTCGCCAGTACGAGTGGCTGGCATTGCCAAAGCTTCACCTCCACCATGAGCAATAGAGGGTGAAGCTTTGGCGATACCAGCCACTTGTGCTAGCGAAACGTCAGAAAAGCTATCAAAAAAATATCAGAAAAAGAACCCAAGCCAGAAGCCATAAGACAATTTGTCAACAAGTTGCCATGATAGCCTTAACAATTTTATATTCCAAAGTTTGCTTCTACCATGATATCTCTGCGGATGAAGCCATGGCCAACTTCCTATTGGAGACCAAGCCCATCACATGCCACAACTTGAAGGGTTGGGTTGGTTTTATTTTGGGGGGAGGAGACCAAACTGCGGCGTCATTGGTCTCATTGGGAAGGATGTGGAAGGAAGTCGGCTTTGCCCTTTCAAAGGAACCATCCTGGCATTTGCCTGAGGCAATTTAGGGAAATCGCGGAAAACCTAAATCAGGATGGCCCGACGCGGGATTGAACCGTCGTCCTCCTGAATGCGAGTCCAGTGTGCTAACCACTGCGCCACCTCGCTCGGTCAGCATGGAGGATCCAACCATCAGCAAGATCCTCCATCTGGTATGCCACAGTTGGTCGCCAGATCCAGGAGCTGGAGATCCAGGACTACTGGCACCATCGGAAAGAGCTCTCAAAGCTGAACAATGTGCTGTTGCTCCACGGAGGAAACAGTCATACCCAGGTGGTCATCTTTGCATCTCTCCAGTTAAGCTCTGGGGCGTGGTGCTCATTGAATGTCTAGCCCATCAACATGTCTATTGGCGTGGAATGGACACTGATATTACTCAAATGGTGTCATCTTGCAAGCTGAACAATGTGCTGCTGCTCCATGGAGGAAACAGTCACACCCAGGTGGTCATCTCTGCATCTCTCCAGTTAAGGCTCTGGGGCATGGTGGTCATTGAATGTCTAGCCCACCAACATGTCTATTGGCGTGGAATTGACATTGATATAACTCAAATGGTGTCCTCTTGCACTAGCTGCCAGAGCGAGCAGGCTGCCCCACCACAATGTTCCCTCCGCAAGTCTCTTCCAGCCGTTGTTCAAAGCTTCATTTGGATTTTGTGGAACCTTTCTTGGGCCACACTTGGTAAATTTCAATAGACATAGGCAGTAGGTTCCCATACGTTGCACCCATGAATGTCACATCAACTAGACACATTATTCAAATCTCATCTCATGTTTTTTTCCACCTAAAGAACTTCCTGACGTCTGTTACAGACAGTGGTCCCCAGTTTCCATCTGCAGAATTTTCCTCTCTCTGTGACAAAAATGGCATTGTCTTAGTTCACACAATACCCTTGCACCTTGCCTGAAACTGACTAGTAGCATGTTTCGTCTGTCCCTTTACAACTTAAATGCCTAAACTTCACTGTCACCATCGTCTGGATGAGGCTCTCACCCTTCCTCTGGCATCCTACTGGTCAACCTCGCAGGATGACTCGTCTCCTGCAAAGAAACTTCACAGTGATCTCATTGGTCCCAACTTTCTGTCGTTAAACACACAGTTCACTGCCCCTGTAGTCAGCAATCTAGTTGCCACCGCTTTTCACTCAAAAGACGCAATTTGTGCCCTGGAACCTGTCTACTCCAAGGATGTTGAGATGAAATTCGGCATGCCCTCCCCTCTGTGGGAGGGGGGTTGGGATGTGGGGAGCGGGAAGATGCTGTACCAAGGCTTAACGCCTGTGATCTCAGTAACCAACATGACATCAGCTCTTCGAAGATGCCTAACACAAAGTGGACAATTTTCTGGAAGGCAGATAGCCATGGTCCGACCGTCCACAAGGACGTAACCCAAGTACTGCTAGAGGCCGTGGTCCACACGGACCTACTCTCTTCTGCAAGAAAATGGTTCAAATGGCTCTGAGCACTATGGGACTCAACTGCTGTGGTCATCAGTCCCCTAGAACTTAGAACTACTTAAACCTAACTAACCTAAGGACATCACACACATCCATGCCCGAGGCAGGATTCGAACCTGCGACCGTAGCAGTCGCACTCTTCTGCAAGACACGTGATCGAAAATAGTTCAGGCTGTAACCTAGGGCCGAGTAGTATTTAGGGCACCTCTCGAGCCAGACCAGACCAGTTTGCTCCGAGTGAGTTTCCTGCGGCAGGTGCTAATTCCACAGAATTCTCATTCGAGAGTCGGCGCACAGCGTCTCTGTCGTTCACGTCTGACTTCTGGACTGCCGAAGAAGATGGGGACTCGGTCATCGTAGCAGACTTGTGGGGTTGTAAATTTATTCCTGTTTAACTTTCAAATAGCTACACGCCAGACTTAGACAGTTTTGCTCCCTATTCCACTTAAACTTTGTTCACTCATTTTGTACTTAACACTGAGCGTTCGATAGAACTTTGGCTTTTATTAAGTGTATATTTAGTCAACTTAGACTCAGTGACAATCTAACCAGCCTTGAGCTGCCAGAAGTATTGTTGTTCTGTTTAGAGAGTGACTTATTTTATATTTTGTTTGAATTCACGTGAGAGCAGACATGCTCTTAATCTTTGATAAATAAAAAATATCTAATCATTGCTACCTAGATATTTTTCGGGCCGCCATCAGTGGACATATCACTTCATATGTTATGGAAGTAACTGCTTGCGCTCACTGTTCTGCAATCGTGTAATCATACAATCAAGGGTCTTCCTACCTCTGTTATCGCAATACGTTAATTGTTTATGTTGATGGTCAGTTGCCACTCCCTGCATCAAGTGTCGATCCTCGGCAGGTCTTCCTGCATTTCGCTGCAATTTTCTAGCGTTACGACTTCTCTATACACAACAGCATCATCAGTGAAAGGCCTCATGGAACTTGCTATGTTATTTACTAGGACATTTATATACATTGTGAAAGGAGTGGTCATATAACACTCCCTTGGGGCACAACCGAAGTTATATCTACGTCTGAAGACTTCTCTCCGTTCAGAATGCCGGCCGCGGTGGTCTAGCGGTTCTGGCGCTGCAGTCCGGAACCGCGGGACTGCTACGGTCGCAGGTTCGAATCCTGCCTCGGGCATGGATGTGTGTGATGTCCTTAGGTTAGTTAGGTTTAAGTAGTTCTAAGTTCTAGGGGACTTATGACCTAAGATGTTGAGTCCCATAGTGCTCAGAGCCATTTGAACCATCCGTTCAGAATGATGTGCTGTGTCCTGTTTACTAGAAACTCTTCAAACCAGTCACACAGATGGTCTGATATTCCGTACGCCTGTATTTTGTTCATTAGTCGGCAGTGTGGAAATGTATCGAACACCTTCAGGAAGTCAAGGAACACGCTATCTACCTGGACGCCTGTATCTACTGCTTACTGGGTCTCGTAGACGAACAGTTTTCGGAACCAATGTTGATACCTGCAGAAGAGATATTAGGGGTCCAGAAATGCCATAATAAGCAGGCATAAAACAATTCCTACATTTCTGCAACAGAGAGACGTCAGAGATATAGGCCTATAGTTTTGTGCATCTCGTCGACGATCCTTTCTGAAAACTGAAATGATCTGCTCTTTTTAGCAATCATTAGGAACGCTTCGCTCCTCAAGAGATCTGTTAGAAGAGGAGCAGTTCTTTTGGAAACTCTGTGTAGAATCGAACTGGTATCCCCGCCAAGTCCAGTGGCCTTTCCTCCGTTGAGCGATTTCAGTTACTTTCCTGTCCCATGGTCACTTATTTCGATATGTCATTTTGTAGTTTCTGCGACAGTTTAAAGGAGGAGCTGCAGTGTGATCTTCGTCTGTGAAACAGTTATGGAAAAATACGTCTAGTGTTTCGCCTTTTCCTGTATCATCCTCTTTTTGAATGCCACTCTGGTCACAGAGTGTCTGGGAAGATGGCAGCGATACTTTTGCTGATTTAACATAAGACCAAAACTTCGTAGGTCTTTCTGTCAAGTCGGTAGCTAGAATTTCACCTTCGAATTCATTGAACGCTTCACACATAGCTAATTTTGTCTATGACAAACATTTGTATATGACTACCACTCCAGGCAACGTTCTGACAAGTGGCAGTTTAACTACAATTTAGTAGACAATCGAGCATGAAAACTTAAGCTCTGTGCCCAGAACACATCTTGCAAGCGACACCCTGCATCGAAATTAGGTTGTTCCTTCTTTTTTCGAATTTCATGTTTCTTCTCGCGTACCCCTTAGATTTTTTCCTTGTGTTTTAAGAAGAATTTTAAGACCTATTTTGTTGAACTTGAAGACGAGAAACTCATTCCGCAGATGCCGAGAATTTGCGTCATGTCACCGTGTGTTGTTTATTATTGCTTATACAAGTGCTTGACTGCTATCACACTCCATAATGATATTTTCTCTCTGCGGCGGAATGTGCGCTGTATGAAGCTTTCTGGCATAGTAAAATTGTGTGCTGGACAGAACCTCGAACTCGGGACCTTTGCCATTCGGGCAAGTCCTCAAGCGACTGATCCACCCAATCACGACTCATGATCGGTGCTCTCAGCTGTGGTTCAGCCAGTACCTCATCTTCTACCTTCGAAACTTACAGAAGCTCTCCTGCGAAACTTACATAGCCGGCCGTTGTGGCCGAGCGGTTCTAGGCACTTCGGTCCGGAACAGCGCTGGTGCTACGGTCGCAGGTTCGAATCCTGCCTCGGGCATGGATGTGTGCGCTGTCCTTAGGTTAGTTAGGTTTAAGTAGTTCTAAGTCTAGGGGACTGATGACCTCAGATGTTAAGTCCAACAGCGCTTAGAGCCATTTGAACCATTTGAATTTGAAACTTGCAGGACTTGTACTCATGGAAGAAAGGATATTGCGGAGACATGGCTTAGCCTCAACCTGGGGGATGTTTCCAGAATGAGATTTTGGCTCTGCAGCGGAGTTAAGAGTTCGTTTCAGTCAAGAGTTTGGACATGTTGAAGAAGATAAGCATAGATTTTGATTTCTTAAATGAGGTTCATTTTTCTTGGATGACGTAAGATATGGCAGAAAGAGGAGTGAAATTGATGTAAGATTTCAGTAACTATGACATCCGATGAAGAACAATAAGAATTAATTTTGTGATGTTTGCAGAATCACCGGAGAAAATATCCTGATTGACAATAAAAAGACAGTGCAAAGAAAATTGTGCTAAAACTAGTGTTGACTTACGCTGCATTCACACATTTTGTATGTTCTTTTATATAGTAGTATTTAAATTTATCCCATTTAAATATATTTCAGCGTATTTGCAAAACATACGTAATAGGTTGATTTCAATTGTTTATTACAATAGAAAATACACACGATTATTTCAATATATAACTCTTATTTAAATATTTAAGTCCGTTGCGGTATGAGTGTAATGAAACTTAGCATGTTATAAAAACATAAATTGGCTGGGATGCTCAAATCACTTGACATCTTTATGTAACCCAAATATAAGCACCACCCTATGATATCAGTCAAGTGCACGCATAAGCAATACTAAACAACATGTAATGACACGACATAACTTCTCGGCCACTGTGGCATTGGTTCCTCCTCTTCGGTTTCAACAAAACGGGCCTTAAAGTTCTTTTTAAAATAAAAGGAAAAAAACTAGGTGGAGTGTGTGAAGAAACGCGAAATTTGAAAAAATAAGGATCACCCCAATCCAGATGCAGGGGATTACCGGCTCTTTCGCCTTTGCTAGCTTATGGTGTCAATTCGTATAGAGGGCACCGAAAAAGATATGTCAGGTTATTTATACGTACGAGCGCAGGGCGCAATAATCGAAGGAAGAGACCGTTCACGAATCTGCTACAAGGACGGTAAATGCAAGGCGATAAAGGAAGTAGAACGAAAAGAAATTCGTAAGGAAAGCAGTTCTAAAATATTCATACCGATGTTGACCAACTAACGGTGCTCAACTGAAAAATATTGTTCATGAGATAATTCGGAAGTGTTATATCTAGTTCGCAATGCAGTTGTGAAATCACGCCTAAGACTCCTTATAAAACAAACCTTTTACTCAACGAAGAAAAACATACGTCTTTACGTAAAACGGAAAGCATCTAATCTGACATGAACAGAATACATAATTACTGTATGAACATAGATTTAAGCTGAAAAATCTAGAGACGTGAAGGACTACTCGAGTGCATCCACAATGGAAACTTAGGTGATTCCATAGGTGGAGCGAGTTGGCTCAGTAGTGAAGATACTGGTCCTTCTACTCGGGAGATACTCATTTCAAATCCCTGTCTGTTCATACTGAGTAAAGTTTTCCGCAGTTTCACGAAATCGCTCCTGCCGAACACTGAGCTGGCTTCTTCAAAACGGTCGCTGCCGATTTCCTGTTCCGTCCTTGTCTTAAAATAATATCTTCAATGAACTCAAAGTCGACGGAACGGTAGCCGAAGAGTTATTTCTTGTTTCTCTGACGTTGAAACTATGTAATCATTTGTGATGGCAAACTTGCAAAATAACCACCTTGAAATTGGAGTCGCATTTCTAACAACACAACGATGAAACACATATACACTGGAAAATATGATGCGGTTCCCACACAAAGCTTCAAGGCAATATGGGAAAAGCGAACAGTTTGATACTCAGAATACATCACAGACTTTATGGAATATCTAGGAATCCTTCAGTAAAGACCGTCACATTTCATTTCAAATACTCCTCAAACATACACAACAAAAGTGAGTCAAAGAGAGACACAGACTCGCGGAATCATTGATAAACAGTAGGTGGCTCCGTAATTCGTCCCCACGCAATCTTCTAGAACGAGAGGTCTGGCTTTGGATGTTGTCCGTTGACGAGAACACACTTTCGTTCACATCAACCAAACGGTTTATCTCTACAAAATCTCGTTTCGCGCACTACAAATAATGAGTTATGACATTGCTTTATTTGACGGAGAATGAATTGCATCACTCTCTCTCTCTCTCTCTCTCTCTCTCTCTCTCTCTGTGTGTGTGTGTGTGTGTGTTTCATATCTACTTTACGTCTTACACTTCCGCTCTGAGTACTATTTAGCATAATGATCCTAATCGGGAAAATTACAGAACATAAATATCTTAATTTTTCATAATCACTGTACATTATGACGTTGCACTGCTATTACAATACGCTTCGTCAACGCGAAACTGTCGCGTAGGAAAGAAGAGAATCAGTTCTATGGGTCTCCTTACTTATGATACAGCGAAAAAAGTTAAGATTGTAGAATAAATCGTGTCACCTTCAAGTTCCATTTTTTTCCTCTCGTTTGTAATATCTACGTTGTAGAGGTCGTACGAAATCTTGGCAAACATTCTGGTTCTAATATTGGAAACGAAACACAAATGTGCCCATGAATCGATCTGGAGATTTCTCTCAGACGTTTCACTTTGCATGTAGTGATACACTAACGTTAAATGTACATGTGTTAATTAGTCTCTCTAATTAGATAAGATATAATACTAAATGTGAGACATTCTCAAGCTTAGCGTCAAGCTGAATGACGGATAACAATTCATTGTTTCATATCAAATATAAAACGATTTGTGGTCCGAATGTGTGTCATATATTTAGTTCCTGTACGTATAGAATATGACAGATGGATGATGGTTCTGCAAATCAGTTATTGTAATAATAAAGTATCGCTCTGAAATGGGTCGGATCGCACCACGAGCGGAATAACGAGTGAATAAAAGTACGCTAAATTCATAATGTAATCGTGTTTGATAGACGAGTAATCAGTTTAAGTACAAAATCGAGCGTTTGGATCCTGCTTTGAACGCTGACGATGCATCACTACGTATTGCACTGTGTTGCAGTGGGCGATGGAATCGCTGTATTTTAAGAATCACCAGTAAGTCAGTATCAACTAAAGTCCACAAAGTAACTTGATAATTTAACAAAAAGGAACTTATTTCCTAAGTGACGGGGGTGGGAACAAAACAGAAGGAAGAAGAAATACGGCCTGATTTCGGAAGGTACATAGAGCGTTTGTAGGAAGTAGAACACGAAGTAGAACGCTGACGATGAAATTGCTGGTTATGGCGCAACATAAGACAAGCTGAGATGAGACAGTACTTACGATGGTTCCGTGGCGCCGCTGCGCAGCCGCCCCAGCACTGGTTTGGCCTAGCAGGACGCGCAGACTAATTTAAGCAAGGCGATCGTCTTCTGTCTGCCGACGAAGACGCCTCACGTGGCGCAGCCCCTCTCTCATACGTCACCTCTACAAGCTCAAAACGCCGCTGCAGCTGCAGCTGTATTTGGCACGCTTTTTTTGCAACCGTTCGGCTTCGATTTGCGCATGAGCCATCTGTGCTTTCTCAGTGGTTTTTCAGTACACTTCTCTTCTTGTATGATCACTGAACTTCAGCTTAAACTGGAGGGTCGAAAATTGTTTGTTGGTTTCACTTAACGCCAGCAAAATTGGGCGTGGCTTTGTGCGTAGTCACCGGCTACGCCAGGGGATGGGAAAAACCGACCGGTTACGACCGATACCGATGTTGTAATTCTGAATAACCGATATTTTTCGGAATTCTTTTGGTCTCAGTTATAACAGTTTTTTTTTTCATTTTTTACTAACATCTGAGAGAAAGAGCCGGCATATAAATTTGTCACAGAAGCAGTGCCAAAATTTTTAGTTTTTAAATAAAACTTTTTTAAAAAAGTGAATAACTTCTATTGGTAAAATTTCCA
The DNA here is from genome assembly GCF_023898315.1 of Schistocerca nitens. Taxonomy (NCBI): domain Eukaryota; kingdom Metazoa; phylum Arthropoda; class Insecta; order Orthoptera; family Acrididae; genus Schistocerca; species Schistocerca nitens. The sequence continues at coordinate 694,305,019 of NC_064616.1, read as the reverse complement.
TTGCTTCGAAATATCAGGTTATTATAGAAAATGGAAAAAGCGATCATTGCTTTTTTTTTAATAACAACGCTGACAGTTACAAACTAGCAATGAACACATGACATAAGAATCGGTACAACATTCCTGAGACAATAATGCACCTGTTATCAGTACATGGTACACATGTAAGTACGTGTGCAAGTCCTCCCTCGCCTGGTCTATTCGGTAGTTTCTCGCTGTTGTCCTTGGACATATGTTGTGTTGTACTGTGGCACCATCCCTAGTCTGGAAGTATTTTACGAAGTACGGTAGCAGTGAAGTAAAATGCTTCATTTACTTTAAAAAATTAAAATGTTCAGCCACTTGTGAAACGTCAACCACGACCTGCAACAAATGATGATGGCCAAGTTGGTGTTTTAGCTGCTGTCGCGGCTAATCCGCACATCAGTTACAGACAAATTGCGCGACAATCGGGAATTTCAAAAACGTCGGTGTTGAGAATGCTACATCAATATCGATTCCACCCGTGCCACATTTCTATGCACCAGGAATTGCATGGAGACGACTTTGAACGTCTTGTACAGTTCTGCCACTGGGCACAAGAGAAATTACGGGACGATGAAAGATTTTTTGCACGTGTTCTACTTAGCGACGAAGCGTCGTTCACCAACAGGGGTAACGTAAACCGGCATAATATGCACTACTGGGCAACGGAAAATCCACGATGGCTGCGACAAGTGGAACATCAGCGACCTTGGCAGGTTAATGTATGGTGCGGCATTATGGGAGGAAGAATAATTGGCCCCCATTTTATCGATGGCAATCTAAATGGTGCAATGTATGCTGATTTCCTACGTAATGTTCTACCAATGTTACTGGAGCCGGCCGGAGTGGCCGTGCGGTTCTAGGCGCTACAGTCTGGAGCCGAGCGACCGCCACGGTCGCAGGTTCGAATCCTGCCTCGGGCATGGATGTGTGTGATCTCTTTAGGTTAGTTAGGTTTAATTAGTTCTAAGTTCTCGGCGACTGATGACCTCAGAAGTTAAGTCGCATAGTGCTCAGAGCCATTTGAACCATTTTGATGTTACTGCAAGATGTTTCACTGCATGACAGAATGGCGATGTACTTCCAACATGATGGATGTCCGGCACATAGCTCGCGTGCGGTTGAAGCGGTATTGAATAGCATATTTCATGACAGGTGGATTGGTCGCCGAAGCACCATACCATGGCCCGCACGTTCACCGGATCTGACGTCCACGGGTTTCTTTCTGCAGGGAAAGTTGAAGGATATTTGCTATCGTGATCCACCGACAACGCCTGACAACATGCGTCAGCGCATTGGCAATGCATGTGCGAACATTACGGAAGGCGAATTACTCACTGTTGAGAGGAATGTCGTTATGCGTATTGCCAAATGCACTGAGGTTGACGGACATCATTTTGACCAATCATGCATTAATGTGGTATTTACAGGTAATCACGCTGTAACAGCAAGCGTTCTCAGAAATGATATGTTCACAAAGGTACATGTATCACATTGGAACAACCGAAATAAAATGTTCAAACGTACCTACGTTCTGTATTTTAATTTAAAAAACCTACCTGTTACCAACTGTTCATCTAAAATTGTGAGCCATATGTTTGTGACTATTACAGCGCCATCTATCACAAAGCGAAAAAAGTGGTCCAACTAAAACATTCATATTTCTTTACGTACTACACGAATATAATAAAAAATGGGTGTTCCTATTTTTAAAAAACTCAGTTTCATATCCGTTTGACCTATGGCAGCGCCATCTAGCGGGCCAACCATAGCGCCATCTGGTTTCCCCCTTCAAGCTAGACAAGTTTCGTTCTTGGTAGTTTTTTCGTTTGACGCTTATTTCGTGTGATATTTGTCCGGTCACGATCAATGGACCACCCTGTATACCTATACTATTATTGTCGTACTATAAACTTGGGATAATAAGTGCACTCTTAATTGTGTGGTTGCTTCAGGATGAAAAGCTGGTACTTTCCAAAAGTGACGATGCAGGAAAGTCATATACTTATGAACTTCCGCTCTCGCAACTGCTGCGCGCATCTCCTTCATCTCCGCCAGCTTTGCTGGTGCCCAGTGCGGCCGATTACAGCCACATCCTCAATCACATATCGACCGACATCTCCCACTCCTTCACCTTCATTACAATTTTTCAACTTTTGTTCGAACTCTATGTTTATTATTGGGAATAAAAAACAATAAAATACCGAAAATCGGTTCTCTCGGAAACAGGTTATTTTGATGTGTTTTAACATTTAAAGTTCAGAAGAAAAACACCGGCATATTCCAAAATCAGTTGTTTCAGCGATAACCCCCATCTTTACTAAGGTAGGTTAGATAACGCTCAAGTGGCTTGTCGACATGTAGGTCATTAGACTGAAGAACTGGCCAATTGAACAAGGATGAGGGCAAATCGCTAAAGCAGCTTAGTAATTTTTGACCCAAATCTTTTTCGAAATGTAATAATAGATTGAAAATGTGGCTTATACCATCAGAGAGGTACCCCCATCATGAACAGTAGCAAGTAAACAGTCTGATATATGAGCGTCATTCAGAGCCCACTATCCGTAAAGGCAATCTGTTATTGGAAACAAGGTACAGGGCGCAGTATTGCTGTCGAGAAGACATAGCGGTAATCCCCTGCCGACCTGTGAGATCCAGTTTTTTCGCGCTTTGCCTAATATAATTCGGGCGAAAGCAAACATCTACTTTTTTCCGTCTTTCTCAATTGTATCTGGTGTTCGATCTGAAACACCTGTATGCAGACGACCGAGCGAAAAGGCGTAGTAGCTGAGATACTTCCTGCCATTAGGGAAGAATGGATTTCAAAACGCCAGAGAGTTTTATGATTCTGTGGTGGCCCTAAATTTCTGAATGCCGCAACAATTCCTTTGAACAGGGCATGACTTATTCCATTCCCTATAAATGCTGAAAGTTAGATGGGTAGATCGAATCTAATCTAATTAGAAAAAAAGAAATTTAAGGTACAAACCGAATAAAAGAAGGTATCGTTTGATAAGACACATCCTGAGACATCAAGGCACTGTTAATTTAGTATCGGAGGGAAGTGTGTTGAGAGGAGTGGTGAGTAGTGGGGGGGATTGTAGAGAGAGACCAAGCTTTGAATACAGAGTAAGCAGGTGCAAAATAATGTGAGTTGCTGTAGTTATGCAGCTGTCATGATGCTTTAGTGAATATCCCACCACTGCACAATAATACTCCCACGGGACTGCGTGCGTGATGTGTTGCATGTTTCGAACAGTCATTGCCAGGATGACGGCGTATACCGACACGACCAACGACCTGGTGTTAACAAGAAACATGGTTCGTCCGGTCAGGTGACGTGTTTCCATTGATCTGCTGTCCAGTCTCGACGGTCCCGTGCCCACTGCAGTCGAAATTGACGATATCGTTCGGTCAACATGGAAACACATAGGGGTCGACTGCTGCGGAACCCCATGTTCAACAGCGTGTGCTAAACCGTGTGCTGCGAAACAGTTGAGCCTGTACTAGCAGATCTGCCACAGATCGCCGCCTATCCTGCCTTACAGAGTGATCAAGCCTCTGACTTCCCATGTTCTGTGATGAGTCGTGAACGTCGAACGTCTTGTCACCTGTTCGTGATTTCACAGTCCATCAAGTACTTACCACAGATACAACAGTAGCATTCGAACAACTGAGCTACTTCGCCGTTTCCGAGATGCTCGTTCCCAGGCCTAGGGCCATAACAGTCTAACTTCAGTCAAAGTCTCTTAACACCGTTGATTTCCCTATTTCCCGCTCGATTTTGTATTCCGGGGTACAAACTTTCCATTATTCCATTATTTTGAATTTTTTTGGTAATCACCTGCAGCTATGCCAGTCGGGTTACAAAGAGGGCCTTCTGTTTTAAAACAAACGCACCCTCAGAGAACGTCTTTCGTGTAAAGCACAGATGTCTGTTATCACTTTCTGTAAGTTGCAGGCTCAGGTGTGCGTCTACACTTCCTATCTATACACTTCCGAAGCTCATTCTAAATGGACCCTCACAGTTTCTTAACGGAACATACTGTCATATGCGTGATGGAATTTACACATGTAACTGCTGACGGTATTCGAACAAGGGAATGCTCATAATGGAAGCCTGCTTCTTGTAAAAGACGCAGAAGGTCGCCGTATGACATATAGATTATCTTGGAGACCATTATTACATCAGTGACGTCTGGATACAGATGAAGCAAACTTATAAAAGTGGTACTTAGTGCACTTGACGAGGGTGAGAGTTTTACGGGCAACAGTCTTAGAGCGCTCTAGGTTCTTGATTCTGTCGACCATACGGTATGCTAAATAAGCTAATATCAGTCGAAATAAGGGTTGTGATTATATCTAGTAGATAGGTTACAAAGAATGCATATAGCACAGACCTCAAAAAAACTAAATGTTTAGTGAAACACTTATCAGAACCAAAATACGAGGGTAGTCCCAAAAGTAAGGTCTTCTATTTTTTTGTAAGTACAGAACTCTGTATGGGTGGCAGTTGGTCACACTGTTATGAAGAGTGCACGCGCTGTGTGTAAACATGCCCACGCCGCACTGAGGCGCTCAGAATGGAGCTCCCGTTGGATGTTACCGCCAAGTGCAAATTGGCGTGCAGTTGTTCGGTTTTTGAACGCAAAGGGCACTGCGCCGATTGAAATCCATCAAAAATTGTCGGAAGTGTATGGTGAGTCGTACATGGATGTCAAAAATGTTCGTAAGTGGTGTAGAGAGTTTGCATCTTGTCGGACCGAAATTCACGACGAACAAAGGAGCGGGAGACCGTCAATTTCTGAGGAGACAGTGTTGAAGGTTGAGCAAAGCATGCGTGAATATCAGCGGATCACCCTGGATGATCTCTGCACGTTGGTTCCCGAGGTTTCCCGAAGCACCGCTCAAAGAATTTTAACGGAAACATTGAACTACCGGAAGGTGTGCGCATGATGGGTGCCACGCATGATGACTGAGGACCACATGCGGCAACGAGTTGATGTTTCCCGCGCATTTCTTCACCGCCTTGCAGCCGAACAGGACAACTTTCTTGACTCAGTTGTTACGGATGACGAAACCTGGGCATACCACTTTCCACCTGATACCAAGCAACAATCACGCCAGTGGCGGCATCCTTCTTCGCCAAAGCCGCGGAAATTCAAACAAACACAGTCTGCCGGTAAAGTCATGACAACCGGTTTTTGGGATCGGAAAGGAGTATTGTTGGTCGACTTTATGCCTACTGGGACTACAATTAACGCTGAGAGGTACTGTGAGACTCTGAAAAAAATCAAACGAGCAATTTAGAACCGAAGAAGAGGAATCCTGAGCAAGGGCGTACACATTCTCCATGACAACGCTCGCCCACACATCGCTCGGCCAACCGTTGCCCTCCTGCAACAGCTTCAGTGCAACATAATCACCCACCCATCCTATAGTCCTGACTTGTTGCCCGGTGACTCTCACCTGTTCACTAGGTTAAAAGAACATTTGGCCTGAAAGGGATTCAGCTCCGACAACGAGGTGAAAGAAGAGGTTTAGAACTTTCTGAACAGCATGGCGGCGAGCTGGTATGACATGGGCATACACAAACTGCCACAGCGTCTACAAAAACGCTTCGACAGAAATGGTGATTATGTCGAAAATAGCTAAATGTTCAAGCTGTAAACTGATGTAAACCATTGCAGAAATAAATAGGTCTATGTACGTATAAAAAAATAGGAGACCTCTCTTTTGGGATTACCCTCGTACATTAACATAGGCGTTCCTCGGGGTAACACACTGCCTGACAAAAACGTGAAGCACCCAGGAGGTGAAGGAGAAACGAAATGAAGCTTGATGGGTGAACAGAGTACGTGATGCTATCTCAGCAATTACAAAAGTGAGTCAAGTTTACAGAGAACTTGGTAGTATGATTAATTTATCAGTATAACGTTGCACCTCTTTTGGCGTAGATGCATGCACTGACTTGTTTGGATAGGAAGAAGGAAGGAAGATTGGATTTAACGTCCCATCGACATCGAGGTCATTAGAGACGTAGCAGAAGCTCCGATTATGTCAAGGACGGGAAAGGGAATTGGCTGTGCCCTTTCAAAGGAACAATCCCAGCATCTGTCTGGAGCGATTTACGGAAATCGTGTAAAACCTAATCTGGACAGCCAGACGCAGGTTCGAACCGTCATCCTCCCGAACGCGAATTCAGTGTTCTAACCACTGCGCCACCTCACTCGGTTTGTTTGGAAAGGGTGTTATACACCCGCTGTGTTCTCTCCTGAGGCAAGCTGGCCCACAACGATGGTTAAGTGGCTCCTCATATCTTGGATACCGGGACTGGGACGGAGTCTACGTCCGAGCTGGTCCCATACGTGTTCTATCGAGGACAGGGCAGGGGATCTTCCTGGTCATCGGAGTACCTCAGTATCACTCAGGGAGTTCTTAGAGACTCGTGCCATGTGTGGACGAGCCATTGTCTATTGAAGTATGGCTTCACGATACTGTCACATGAGAGGCAACGCATGACGACACAAGATGACCACGATATACAGTTGTGCCGCCAGAGTTCCCTCAATCACTACCAGCCGTAACTTGAAGTCATATCCGGTGGCTTTGCATACTATGACGCCAGGAATAATACCACTGTGCCTCTCCAAAACGCTGGAAGAGTGGGACCTCTTCACCATAATCTCCAATGAAGGTCATCCGGCGTGGTGCAGGTTCGTGGTTCACTGTTGAACACAATGCGACGCTATTCATCAGCAGTCCATGCTTCCCAGTCACGGCACCACTGCAAAGACAGTAATTTTTGTTGTGGTGTTAAAGGCAGCCTGACGGTGTTTCCCTAATCTGATTCCTGTTAGTCTCCAATCAATGGTGCAGGATGACACAGAATGTTTCGGGTGGTCCATTACTTGTTCACGAATGGCAGGCGCAGATGTGAAGGGGATACGATTTATTTGGCGCTGTGGGAAGTCGTTCAGTGTTTTATTCTTCTCTTTACTCGAAAAGGGGGGGGGGGGGAGCGCTGACGCTCCAGCCTAATGAATTGAATTCTGGTAGGCATCGATAAAACGTATGCAAATGTACCATCCAAAATTGTGATGGAGGAACTTACGAATATAAATGAAACAAGAATTATAACTGCTTCGATTTATTGCAATAAAATGAATATTAAACAGTGGCAACCTGCAGCAACATTAACAAGATAAAATCATAGACAAATAATCAATTTAATGGCAACCTGAGGCAACTTTAATATCCTTGGCATATCTGACATATGGGTCAGAGGGAGGGGGGAGTTAATAATCTCGCAAGAAATTTACTTATAAGCGCGGAATGCCTACTGATTGTCGTAATTTTCGCAGAAGTAACCCATGCTACAGAGAGGAAAAGCGTCACATCTGTGGGCGAAGTTGAGAGCAAACTGTTCATTGCTGACAAAATGCAAGTCTTCAGGGTGATTCTTGAAACAAACAGATTACAAAAAAAAAAAAAAAAAAAGACTCTAATTGCCCTATGCCTCTTCTTGTGGCTGTGGTATGATCTCATCATAGTAATGCAGGTGATTGTGCAAATGGCTGCACAATTGATCATTGCTGGAACCAACGACCCTCGCCAGTGGCTAATTCCCAATTAGCTCGAAATGTTTTCAAGTCCACAATGCATCATCTCAGGAGGCTCTGCGTCATCTCTCAGCGTCGACGTCGGACGGCAGGAGCTTCAGATTCTGATTTCCAAATCGAATGTGATGGAAAAGGAAACATTGCATTGCCGCGTTTTCTGTTTCTCACAGTATACGATTGGTTCGGCTGTGAATCTTCCAAGTGCTGACTGATCAAACTGGCGTGCCATCCTGCGGCGTCTCTGCACAACAACGTTTGTCCAGTGGCTAGTGACCACTTGGGCCACCCTTGGCGACCTGTCCAATAACTTGTCCATAGAAGGGGAGGAAGCAATGTTCGTCCTTGGTCTGTTGCACACACACATATACTCCTCAAAATTTAATAATGACGCCTAAATTGTCTAGATCTGTCAATGTCAGTTCAAGTTCATGACTCGATCACATCTGTGGGTTTTATATTTGAAGTTGCAGGTGTGGCATGGGTAAAGAAGCGTCGTTAGTGTTGAGCTACGTAGTGTCTTTTAAAGTTGAAGGGTTGGTGACCTCCTGCACTTAACGTTGCCAGCTACAGCCAGTGCTGATTCAAGGAAAGTAGTCAGACATCTGTTCTCACACAGTGACAGTTTATCGGTATATGGGTGGGACGTCAGAGTCGTATTAAACTTTCCGTATGAAATATAGTCCCAAATGGTCTGTATAGTCCTCAGAGAAAGGTCAACAGGCCACTGGAAATGTCTCTTGGTGATGTAAACAATGCTTTCAGAAATGGCGCTGCGTCGCTGGCTCAGTTGCGGCATCCGAGCTGCGCAGTTGCCTGTTGTCACAGTAGTGGTTTGGGTCTCCCATGGCAGCTCTGGACAAGGGCAGCGGCCTGGGTCCCCCACCAGTGGCCCATTGTGGTCGGCTTAAGCCGTGACATGGGGGCGCAACCCCAGTGACGTAGCAGCTTCAGTGACATGTCGTAACAGTTGTCACGGTCCGCAGTCAGGTGTCCACCCAGGTTCATTGTGCAAGCGGCTCTCGCCTGCTCGTGGTGCGACCCCCATCTTGTAATGTATACCATCTCCCGTCTGCACTTCCTGTACCTATGGCTCTCAAGAGGTTGTGTGACATCAGACAAGGTTACAATGCGAACATTACAAATACAACTTAAACAGGGTGAACATTAATAAAACCGACAAACTGCAGCGTTTCAATGCTGGCTGTAACTGGAGGGAGAAAGGTCCTATGAACATGTGCCCATAAATGCGCCGTTGACATGGTAGATGGCGCTGACGAATGACAGTTCCTCTGACCATGTGCCATGTTTTCCTTATGTGTTGCAGATGATGGGATACACATAATCATACTTTGGCTTATACCATGTTGTCAGGCCACTCGCCTGGAGCTTTTACTAGGCTTCGTCTCAATATACCATAGAACCAGCGTCTCCAAATTTCATATATATCTTCTTCTGTGCGGTTGCACAAACAGTGCCCAAACTCTTACGGGAATCGGCAAAAAGTCGCGAGTAATGTAATGGGCAGGGGCACTATGAATATAGTGCGGGACAATAAGTTGAGAATGTGGGTCTCACGGGAGGCGTGACAGAGATAAGTCCCTGCAGGTGCACTATCCTCTGTGTCCTCAGTGACTTGGACAGAAAAAGATACTTTGAAATTCTCGTTTGATCGTAATTACGCCCGACCTAAACTTCACAAAATCGAAGGTTGGTTAGAATGCGAAATGAAACTTGATTCAGAGGATGTCATTGCAATGCATCTTTCGGTAGTGAGCAGCGTTGTATTCATCAAATTGCAGAATGCTAACTTATGCGACAAAATAGTTGAGTCTTGCGGAGGAATTATGAAATTTAAAATGGTTCAAATGGCTCTGAGCACTATGAGACTTAACTGCTCAAGTCATCAGTCGCCTAGAACTTAGAACTACTTAAACCTAACTAACCTAAGGACATCACACACATCCATGCGGCCGGTCTAGCGGTTCTAGGCGCTCAGTCAGGAACCGCGCGACTGCTACGGTCGCAGGTTCGAATCCTGCCTAGGGCATGGATGTGTGTGATGTCCTTAGGTTAGTTAGGTTTAAGTAGTTCTAAGTTCTAGGGGACTGATGACCACAGATGTTAAGTCCCATAGTGCTCAGAGCCATTTGAGCCATCTGAGCCACATCCATGTCCGAGGCAGGATTCGAACCTGCGACCGTAGCGGTCGCGCGGGTCCAAACTGTAGCGCCTAGAACCGCTCGGCCACCCCGGCCGGCTATGAAATTTAAATATTGTGATGGTAACGTAGGCGAAGTCATCATAACCCAGGCAGCGTTTGAAATACGAACGATCAGGATATTCGAACTGCCATTCGAAGTACCAGCTGAACAGATAAACGCAGTAATAGCGCCGAACGGGAAAGTTCCCAGTAATGTTGCCGAACGGTGGTCCCACCCACGCAAATTCTCAGTTCTCAACGGAGTGAGACAATTAAAGGTCGATTTGCACAATCATGTACCGTTGTACATCAGCGTCTGTGTCTGTGTGAAAGAAAGTTGGTTAGGGTGAAAGTGGCGGTGGCACTAGATAGGTTAGACAGGATTTTGGGGATGGTATGGGTGATAGGGGCCAACGCCTGAAGTGGAAAAGGTCTAAGAGAAAGAAAGAAAAAAAGATAGCTGAGTGGTCAGCGCGAAAAAAAAGAAAGAGGACACAGAGGATAGTGCGACTGCAGGGACTTAAAAAAAAAAAAAAAAAAAAAAGGTGACTCGGATGGATAGAGCGTCTGCCCTGTAAGCAGGAGATCATGGGTTCCAGTCCCGGTTGGGGCACACATTTTCAACTGTCCCCATTGACTTATATCAAATGGCTCTGAGCACTATGGGACTTAACTTCTGAGGTCATCAGTCCCCTAGAACTTAGAACTACTTAAACCTAACTAACCTAAGGACATCACACACATCCATGCCCGAGGCAGGATTCGAACCTACGACCGTAGCGGTCCCGCTGTTCCAGACTGTAGCGCCTAGAACCGCTCGACCACTCCGGCCGGCTTACTTATATCAACGCCTGTATGAAGCTAGGGGTATTCATTTCATTGTAATTTCATTCTTACGAGCTGCATGGTCACCGATGATATCTATTCTTTTGGACATGTCCCAAATGAACAGATACCATCTTCATGTATAGTATAGGAAGTTTTCTTTCTCTAACAAATCGGTTAATATATATCTTGTTTGTTGTTGTTGTAGGCGAGACAGCCTAATCGCCAGATGCCGATTCTGATGAGGATAATGATGTACCCGAATGGGTCAGGCAAAGGGCCACTGAAATAGAGGCAGAAAGGTGTCATGATCTGGCCCTGTTAGAAGATGGTGATGATAACTTGTTTGAGGGTGTGGTGGACTTGACCGATGAAGTGTTAATGCCTTGGAGCCAGAGCGAAAAAAGTACATACTCACTCTGCTTATAACCTTGTGATCGGCGGTATTCTTTCTTTCAATGCACCAGCAGCAGTAAGAAATGAACTTAACTATTTTTTTTTATTTCTTCTTCTACAGCGGTTGCGTATCCGCAGCCGCAACACAGCGTGCCGCACATACTGGTGGTGGTGGCTAACCTTCCTGTCCAAAGCGGGGTCCGGTAAGGTATGCCCCGCTTATAAGGGCGCCGTTACACATAGCGTGGGATGTCACGGCACCGAGCAATGATCTACCACCCCCCAAGTTACCGGGTCAGACCACCACCCAGATCACACAAATTCCCCCTAACTAAGGAATATGTACTAGAATACGTTCATTCGGAGTTAATTTTCACGGGCAGAGCTGATGGGTGAAAAACCGCAAAATTGTTCTGTATCGAGTCCAAACACATTTTTAAGTTATTGTTGCTGAGCACCGTACCTGTTTAAGGAGGATCACCGAGATACGGATCTATTGTTGCAGCTGGCAAAATTGAGATTGTTACGAAAAAACAAAAGATCCCGTTAGAGCGTCATACAAATATTTTGTTTGTTACATGTGCGAGAACCCCCCCATGAACCATGGACCTTGCCGCCGGTGGGGAGGCTTACGTGCCTCAGCGATACAGATGGCCGTACCGTAGGTGAAACCACAACGGAGGGGTATCTGTTGAGAGGCCAGACAAACATGTGGTTCCTGAAGAGGGGCAGCAGCCTTTTCAGTAGTTGAAGGGGCAACAGTCTGGATGATTGACTGATCTGGCCTTGTAACATTAACCAAAACGGCCTTGCTGTGCTGGTACTGCGAACGGCTGAAAGCAAGGGGAAACTACAGCCGTAATTTTTCCCGAGGACATGCAGCTTTACTCTATGATTAAATGATGATGGCGTCCTCTTGGGTAAAATATTCCGGAGGTAAAATAGTCCCCCATTCGGATCTCCGGGCGGGGACTACTCAAGGGGACGTCATTATCAGGAGAAAGAAAACTGGCGTTCTACGGATCGGAGCGTGGAATGTCAGATCCCTTAATCGGGCAGGTAGGTTAGAAAATTTAAAAAGGGAAATGGATAGGTTAAAGTTAGATATAGTGGGAATTAGTGAAGTTCGGTGGCAGGAGGAACAAGACTTTTGGTCAGGTGAATACAGGGTTATAAATACAAAATCAAATAGTGGTAATGCAGGAGTAGGTTTCATAATGAATAAAAAAAATAGGAGTGCGGGTTACCTACTACAAGCAGCATAGTGAACGCATTATTGTGGCCAAGATAGACACAAAGCCCATGCTTACTACAGTAGTACAAGTTTATATGCCAACTAGCTCTGCAGATGATGAAGAAATTGAAGAAATGTATGACGAGATAAAAGAAATTATTCAGGTGGTGAAGGGAGACGAAAATTTAATAGTCATGGGTGACTGGAATTCGTCAGTAGGAAATGGGAGAGAAGGAAACATAGTAGGTGAATATGGATTGGGGGGAAGAAATGGAAGAGGAAGCCGCCTTGTAGAATTTTGCACAGAGCATAACTTAATCATAGCTAACACTTGGTTCAAGAATCATAAAAGAAGGTTGTATACCTGGAAGAATCCTGGAGATACTAAAAGGTATCAGATAGATTATATAATGGTAAGACATAGATTTAGGAACCAGGTTTTAAATTGTAAGACACTTCCAGGGGCAGATGTGGATTCTGACCACAATCTATTGGTTATGAACTGCAGATTGAAACTGAAGAAACTGCAAAAAGGTGGGAATTTAAGGAGATGGGACCTGGAGAAACTGAAAGAACCAGAGGTTGTAGAGAGTTTCAGGGAGAGCATAAGGGAACAATTGACAGGACTGGGGGAAAGAAATACAGTAGAAGAAGAATGGGTAGCTCTGAGGGATGAAGTAGTGAAGGCAGCAGAGGATCAAGTAGGTAAAAAGGCGAGGGCTAATAGAAATCCTTGGGTAACAGAAGAAATATTGAATTTAATTGATGAAAGGAGAAAATATAAAAATGCAGTGAATGAAGCAGGCAAAAAGGAATACAAACGTCTCAAAAATGAGATCGACAGGAAGTGCAAAATGGCTAAGCAGGGATGGCTAGGGGACAAATGTAAGGATATAGAGGCTTGTTTCACTAGGGGTAAGATAGATACTGCCTACAGGAAAATTAAAGAGACCTTTGGAGAGAACAGAAACACTTGTATGAATATCAAGAGCTCAGATGGCAACCCAGTTCTAAGCAAAGAAGGGAAGGCAGAAAGGTGGAAGGAGTATATAGAGGGTTTATACAAGGGCGATGTACTTGAGGACAATATTATGGAAATGGAAGAGGATGTAGACGAGGACGAAATGTGAGATAAGATACTGCGTGAAGAGTTTGACAGAGCACTGAAAGACCTGAGTCGAAACAAGGCCCCGGGAGTGGACAACATTCCATTAGAACTACTGATGGCCTTGGGAGAGCCAGTCATGACAAAACTCTACCATCTGGTGAGCAAGATGTATGAGACAGGCGAAATACCCTCAGACTTCAAGAAGAATATAATAATTCCAATCCCAAAGAAAGCAGGTGTTGAAAGATGTGAAAATTACCGAACTATCAGTTTAATAAGTCACAGCTGCAAAATACTAACGCGAATTCTTTACAGACGAATGGAAAAATTGGTAGAAGCGGACCTCGGGGAAGATCAGTTTGGATTCCGTAGAAATGTTGGAACACGTGAGGCAATACTAACCTTACGACTTATCTTAGAAGAAAGATTAAGAAAAGGCAAACCTACGTTTCTAGCATTTGTAGACTTAGAGAAAGCTTTTGACAGTGTTAACTGGAATACTCTTTTTCAAATTCTGAAGGTGGCAGGGGTAAAATACAGGGAGCGAAAGGCTATTTAAATTTGTACAGAAACCAGATGGCAGTTATAAGAGTCGAGGGGCATGAAAGGGAAGCAGTGGTTGGGAAAGGAGTGAGACAGGGTTGTAGCCTCTCCCCGATGTTATTCAATCTGTATATTGAACAAGCAGTAAAGGAAACAAAAGAAAAATTTAAAGGAGGTATTAAAATTCATGGAGAAGAAGTAAAAACTTTGAGGTTTGCCGATGACATTGTAATTCTGTCAGAGACAGCAAAGGACTTGGAAGAGCAGTTGAACGGAATGGACAGTGTCTTGAAAGAAGGATATAAGATGAACATCAACAAAAGCAAAACGAGGATAATGGAATGTAGTCAAATTAAATCGGGTGATGCTGAGGGAATTAGATTAGGAAATGAGACACTTAAAGTAGTAAAGGAGTTTCGCTATTTAGGGAGTAAAATAACTGATGATGGTCGAAGTAGAGAGGATATAAAATGTAGACTGGCAATGGCAAGGAAAGCGTTTCTGAAGAAGAGAAATTTGCTAACATCGGGTATAGATTTAAGTGTCAGGAAGTCGTTTCTGAAAGTATTTGTATGGAGTGTAGACATGTATGGAAGTGAAACATGGACGATAACTAGTTTGGACAAGAAGATGGTGCAAATGGCTCTGAGCACTATGGGACTCAACTGCTGAGGTCATTAGTCCCCTAGAACTTAGAACTAGTTAAACCTAACTAACCTAAGAACATCACACACATCCATGCCCGAGGCAGGATTCGAACCTGCGACCATAGCGGTCTCGCGGTTCCAGACTGCAGCGCCAGAACCGCGCAGCCACTTCGGCCGGCGGACAAGAAGAGAATAGAAGCTTTCGAAATGTGGTGCTACAGAAGAATGCTGAAGATAAGGTGGGTAGATCATGTAACTAATGAGGAGGTATTGAATAGGATTGGGGAGAAGAGAAGTTTGTGGCACAACTTGACTAGAAGAAGGGATCGGTTGGTAGGACATGTTTTGAGGCATCAAGGGATCACAAATTTAGCATTGGAGGGCAGTGTGGAGGGTAAAAATCGTAGAGGTAGACCAAGAGATGAATACACTAAGCAGATTCAGAAGGATGTAGGCTGCAGTAGGTACTGGGAGATGAAGAAGATTGCACAGGATAGAGTAGCATGGAGAGCTGCATCAAACCAGTTGTAACGCCGGAAATGCATATCCTCCTATTTCCATCTATTGTACTGTAAGTTTTTTCCTTAATTTGTTACCTGAATATATGACATTTCTGTGCCTTTATATGTTGTAATTGGTTTACTATTTATATATATATATATATATATATATATATATATATATATATATGCATTTATGTCGATGTATAATTGGTTTGTTTCGTAAATATTATTTGTATTTTTACGCTGGGTCTTGCCTAGGGAAAACTGCTATCGAACGATTACATCGATAGGTCGTGTGAAGAATCAAAGTGTGTAGGATCTTTGGTAGGGTTAACTCTGCCGCGTGGAGCGCGGGCAGAGCAGTTGGAGTCTGGCTGGAGTAGCGAGTGGAGCAGGTGTGTGGTGTGACGCTCCCGCGAGTTGCCGCGCTTTCGGGGTGTAGCAGCATGTAATTGCGCTCGACTTGCGATGATAGTTTCTGACATGGTGTCGCGGACGGGAAGCATTAGCTGGCGCACATCAAGAGCCCGTTTCGTTTGGTGACCGTGTCGAGAAGAAGGCGCGCCAACATCCAGCTTCTGCAACAGCGACGGCCGACAATGAGTGACCGTCGCCACCTCCTCGATCGACGGCTTCAAACCTTCAATCAACTAACAAGGAAGACTAAAAGCACGTAAAGTTTCAGAACTGTATGGCAGACCTCAGCTTTCAAATTGTTCCATTTGCCTCGCAAAATTACAGCAACTCAGCATGAACCTTTGTTGCTCATTGTCCCAATTGCATTACCAAGCAGGGTCCCTTCCTTTTCCGAAATGAAACCGAGTGTCGTTGAAATTCAGACGCCAGCATTAAAGTACTATCATTGCATTTCATTACTTTAGTTTCAAAGTGCAGTTAAAGCATAGCTGGCTACAATAGTTAGATTACACAAGCACAAATTAAGAGTGCGAGTTTTGTTAGCATATTTTAGCTTACCTGTGACTGCAGCTCAGCTTGGTACGTACTAAATTTTACTATTGTTAATTATTCAGAATCATTTAATTCAAGTTCAAAGTTAAATCTCTTGTTTCTAAATTGCGTAGAGTCAAGTTGCTTTTGAAATGATTGTTGAGGTAGTCCAAGGCTAACTGTATTCTGCTGGATTTCGATGTGCTTCAGAAAGAAAGCTCACTATTAACTTCAGTCACTAAATTAACTTTCGATTTTCCGGATTTATTAATTCTTTTGCTAAATTAAGTCAGAGTGTAGCGAAATTTATTACTTCTGACAAACTTTCAGTTTTCGCACTACACGTGTCAACCTTCAGTTGCCACGCTTCTAGTGCTAATTATATGTGTAATAACCTTTCTTTTTCAGTTACTATAGTAATTGTCCTTAGGACTGGCGACCGTGATTTCCCCCAAATCTCAAATATCTAATTACCGCTAGTTAATTGTTGACGTAACGGCCGCACATTTACTTTCTTTATTAACTTTACCCCTTTTCAAAATTAATTTCCACCAGTTTCATTTGCATTTTTCCTTTCATTTAGATGTAACCCTTTCCTCCCTCTTTACCGACAGATTAACTTCGGTGACGATTGCTTTCCCAAATTTCCCATTAGGTACACGCGGTTTAATTTTTCACTGTCATTAAGGTCGATAAGTGAGGGGGAGGTTACACAGTCTCAGGACTGAAGACCACAATAACAACAACAACATGTGCGAGAAACCGTGACTTAATGATACAGACCTGTTTATATCCTATAACATGTGTGTCCGGAAGCTGAATTTTCAAAAACGAATACCATGTTATCTTCAATTCACCAATAGGCCTGAATGCAAAGAATGCTTTATTACAAGCATACAATGGACTCCTGTTCGTCCGTTTCAGCGCACCAGCTGTATGTAACTGAATAATCACTATGAATCCACCGTCATTCAGTTATTCAACTTCAAGCATGTGCAGGATGTCTGTAAATAAGGTATTGCCGTAGTTCTGAGGAGTGATAGTGAGTGTACTCGTATTGTGCAAAGTATGTTCATGGTTTATTTATTGCTATTAAAGGAGGATAATGACTTCGCAACTCTACTTGTTCAACAACAGAGCTGTAACTACACATTAGAAAAAATATTCTAGAGCTCTTACTTCCTCAATATGTTGCAATTAACTTTGAAGACTACGGATTGGCCGGGAAAAGAAAATGTTACTGCTTACAGCGTGTTTGAGCGGCTGAAATCAAGAAATGTGTGTAATGTGCACTCGGATATTTATATGAAACTGAATAAGAGGTGTCGCCACGTGAACGCTTTTGACTACTACATGTTCCGTACACAAGTTGTACCATTACTATGTGATATATATTTTATTTGCCACCTGACGTATTTCAAAGTATGAGCCCCGCTTTAAGCACTATGACTCGAAAGCGCGGTGCCACATTGAAGGACCACCAGCAATTAAAATGTATTGTATTGGGTTTATAGTTGAAAAGATAAATAATAATAATGTCTACTCAGTAGCCAAGGAAGATGCTATTAATTTTTTTTTAATAACCAGGATACTATTCCCTATCCCCATATTAATAGACCACTTTCAACGTAAACTACATTTATGGGTACGCCATGCAACAAACTCTACCATTTGGGGGGTTCCGATGGCTGCTGATTCTGGTGAGAGACATGTTCTGGAGGTGGAATTGGCATGACCGAGCCATGTGCATGACTTGCCGCTGTGTCTGGAGCGCCTATTCGCGTGAAATGCTCCTATCTCGAAACTGTTTTCAACGCTGGGGAATAAAATACGATATATTCTGCATACAGAAGTTTCCAGCAATGTCTCAGGTTGGGGATGCTGGTTGAAAGAGTGCATTGATTTAAAATGAACAGAGGGCTGTCACGATGTGTGACTTTGAAAAAGATTTTTACATATCAATGAACAATTCTGTTTTCGGAAAACAATGGAAAATATTAGACAATATCGTGAAATTTATTTAGTGTACCGGTGGTGGATCGCTATGGCGCAAGAGATTGCATCACGAAGCAAAATTTCAACTGCGCCACCGTCTTCAATGAAGGACTAGTCGCTGTAGAGATGGCCAAGGTTTCAGTGCAGTTTTTGAACCCAACCTGCATTGGTATGCATGTCTTAGACCTCTCCAAACTACACATGTTCTAATTCCATTATGAGTGTGCGAAGCCAAATTTCGCTGATTCCAGGTTACTTCATATGGATACAGACCGTTCATCTACTGGGTGAAAGGCTGCGATCCGTATGAAGTAATTAGAAACAATCCCAAAGAATTCGACACATCTGGATATGTGGCCGATAAGCACTCTGGAATAACACCACAAAACACGAAAGTTTTTGGCCTGATGAAAAACAAGTCACATAGTCCGACGATTGTGGAGTTTGTGGGGCTCATATCGCAAATCTATGCATACCACAAATATGCTGGTGCCACCCAGAGGCAGGCTAAGGGTGTGCGTGATGATGCTTGCAAGGCTCACACAATCGAGGATTACAAGGGGTGCTTCCTTGAGGGCATTGGCACTACTCTTCAAACGGTGCACCAGGTAGTCACTGGATTGCACCTCCATGAGGCACGTACTGCACTGCTGCTGAATGTATGTCTCTCGCAATATGACGACGGATGGTTCATACGATACATTCTGCATACAGAATTCTCCAGCAATGTCTCAGGTTGAGGATGGAACTTGTTAGAACAAAGTGTGGCATGCTGGTTGAAGGAGTACATTGATTTAAAACGAACAGAGGGCTGTCACGATGTGTGACTTTGAAAAAGACTTCTACAAATTAATGAACAATTCTGTTTTCGGAAAACAATGGAAAATATTAGACAATATCGCGAAATTTATTTAGTGTACCGGTGGTGGATCGCTGTGGCGCCACGTGAACGCTTTTGACTACTACATGTTCCCTACACAAGTTGTACCATTACTATGTGATGTATATTTTATTTGCCACCTGACGTATTTCAAAGTATGAGCTCCGCTTTAAGTACTATGACTCGAAAGCGCGGTGCCACATTGAAGGACCACCATCAGTTAAAATGTATTGCATTGGGTTTATAGCTGAAAAGATCAATAATAAAAGCTGAAATACCCAACACCTTTCTCCAAAGCTGTTTCACAGAGGAAGACCGCACTGCAGTTCCTTCTCTAAATCCTCACATAAACGAAAAAACTGCTGACATCGAAATAAGTGTCCAAGGAATAGAAAAGCAACTGAGATCACTCAACAGAGGAAAGTCCACTGGACCTCACGGGATACCAATTCGATTCTACACAGAGTACGCGATAGAACTTGCCCCCCTTCTAACAGCCGTGTACCGGGAGTCTCTAGAGGAGCGGAAGGTTCCAAATGATTGGAAAAGAACACAGGTAGTCCCAGTTTTCAAGAAGGGTCGTCGAGCAGATGCGCAAAACTATAGGCCTATATCTCTGACATCAATCTGTTGTAGAATTTTAGAACATGTTTTTTGCTCGCGTATCATGTCATTTCTGGAAACCCAGAATCTACTCTGTTGGAATCTACATGGATTCCAGAAACAGCGATTGTGTGAGATCCAACTCGCTTTATTTGTTCATGAGACCCAGAAAATATTAGATACAGGCTCCCAGGTAGATGCCATTTTCCTTGACTTCCGGAAGGCGTTCGATACAGTTCCGCACTGTCGCCTGATAAACAAAGTAAGAGCTTACAGAATATCAGACCAGCTGGATTGAAGAGTTTTTAGCAATCAGAACACAGCATGTTGTTCTCAATGGAGAGACGTCTACAGACGTTAAAGTAACCTCTGGCGTACCACAGGAGAGAGTTATAGGACCATTGCTTTTCACAATATATATAAATGACCTAGCAGATAGTGTCGGAAGTTCCATGCGGCTTTTCGCGGTTGATGCTGTAGTATACAGAGAAGTTGCAGCATTAGAAAATTGTAGCGAAATGCAGGAAGATCTGCAGCGGATAGGCACTTGGTGCAGGGAGTGGCAACTGACCCTTAACATAGACAAATGTAATGTATTGCGAATACATAGAAAAAAGGATCCTTTATTGTATGATTATATGATAGCGGAACAAACACTGGTAGCAGTTACTTCTGTAAAATATCTGGGAGTATGCGTATGGAACGATTTGAAGTGGAATGATTACATAAAATTAATTGTTGGTAAGGCAGGTGCCAGGTTGAGATTCATTGGGAGAGTCCTTAGAAAATGTAGTCCATCAACAAGGGAGGTGGCTTACAAAACACTCGTTTGGTGTATACTTGAGTATTGCTCATCAGTGTGGGATCCGTACCAGGTCGGGTTGACAGAGGAGATAGAGAGGATCCAAAGAAGAGTAGCTCGTTTCGTCACAGGGTTACTTGGTAAGCGTGATAGCGTTACGGAGATGTATAGCAAACTCAAGTGTCAGACTCTGCAAGAGAGGCGCTCTGAATCGCGATGTAGCTTGCTGTCTAGGTTTCAAGAGGCTGCGTTTCTGGATGAGATATCGAATATATAGCTTCCCCCTACTTATACCTCCCGAGGAAATCACGAATGTAAAATTAGAGAGATTCGAGCGCTCACGGAGGCTTTCCAGCAGTCGTTCTTCCCGCGAACCATACGCGAGTAAAACAGGAAAGGGAGGTAATGACAGTGGCACATTAAGTGCCCTCCGCCACACACCGTTGGGTGGCTTGCGGAGTATAAATGTAGATGCAGATCTGTAAGGATGGGATCGGGACCCCTCACACTATTCATTGAGTCATTGAGGGTCTTCTTCTTCTTCTTTCACTACTGCCTTTATCCCACATTGTGCGCAGGGTCGGCAGGGTAAGAACACAATTGGCATGGTTAATTTTATAGGTGGCCGGTTGCCCTTCCTGCCGCCACCCCTACCCCCCGGGACGAAAGTACTGTACCCCAGCTGCCTGCATCTAGTGTGAATCGTTAAATAATGTGGATGTGTTTCAAATGTCTGTGAGTCGTGTAACTGAGGTGGGATGTGGGGAGCAGCCCAGTATTCACCTAGTAGGATGTGGAAAACCACCTAAAAACCACATCCAGGCTGGCCAGCACACTGGCCGTTGTCGTTAATCCACCGGGCGGATTCGATCCGGGGCCGGCTCGCCTACTCGAGTCCAGGAAGCAGCGCGTTAGCGCTCTTTTTTTTTATTTATTTATTTTTTTAAATCTCATTTTGTTCGCTTTTGTTCGTTGCATCTGCTCAGGGCGGACATCGTAAGACATCCGTTTAAGTTCTTTGTTCATCGGTTAACTCAGTTTTTTTATTACAGAGGGCAGCTAAACCTCTGACCAAACACGCTGAGCTACTGTGCCGGCGCGCTCTCGACTATCCTGGCGGTTTCATGGAGTCATTGAGAGTGAGACTGGTTAATTTATAGTGGATGTGTGTGTGGAATAGTTGGATGATCCATTTTTCATATTGTGTGTGTGTGTGTGTGTGTGTGTGTGTGTGTGTGTGTGTGTGTGTGTGTGTGTGTGAGTGAGAGAGAGAGAGACAGAGACAGAGACAGAGAGATAGTGTGCGTCTAATTGCAATTTTTCTTCACTTGCTGCTGATAGTATTTGTTTCCCATATATAATGTACACTGCTGGCCACCGTAAATGCAACACCCTGAAGGAAGCATCCGAATCAAGTGAAATTTACACCATGGGTTTGCAGCGATGAGATATGCAACTGATTAGAATTGCAGCGCAGACGCACATCACGCACGCCTGTGGCGCCACCTCATAGCGCCGTTTAAGGCTTGGCGATTTCGACGAGTGTACGTTCGGCACGTGTGTTTACCTTGTGGTTGTTTCACAAGAAGATCAGTTATGCCTCGTAGACAACAACGAACATCTTTTGATCAAGTATCCGAGTTCGACAGAGGAAGGATAGTGGCTTACCGAGATTGTGGATTATCATACAGAGAAATCGCTAGTCGTGTTGGACGAAACCAAACAACTGTAATGCGGATATGTGACCGTTGGATGCAGGAGGGTACGACGGACCGACGTGGTCGATCGCATTCACCTCGGCGCACCACTGCACGTGCTGATAGGCAAATTGTGCGCATGGCAGTGACGGATCGCTCAGTGACATCCCGAACCATAGTACAGCACATTGCGTCTGTAACGCATCATCCAGTGTCTGCGCGTACCATTCGACGCCGTTTACAGCAGAGTGGTCTGTCCGCAAGACGTCCATTGCATCGTCTACCATTGACGCAGAACCACAGACGTCTCCGTCGCCAATGGTGTGATGACAGACGGATGTGGACGGCAGAATGGAATGACGTTGTCTTTACTGACGAGGCACGCTTCTGCCTGCAGCACCACGATGGTCGGATTCGAGTGTGGAGACACCGTGGAGAGAGGATGCTGGACAGCTGCATTATGCACCGCCACACTGGTCTTGCACCGGGTATTATGGTATGGGACGGTACTGGATATTACTCTCGCACGCCTCTAGTACGCATTGCCGGTACTTTAAATAGCCGGCGCTACATATCCGAGGTGCTGGAGCCAGTTGTCCTTCCTTACCTTCAGGGCTCGGCCACAGCCATATTTCAACAGGATAATGCGCGACCATACGTGGCACGCATTGTCCAAAGGTTCTTCGTCAATAGTCAGATTGAATTGCTTCCCTGGCCGGCTCGCTCTCCGGATCTTTCGCCGATAGAAAACATGTGGTCCATCGTTGCTCAACGAGTGACCCAGATTACATCCCCAGCTGCCACACCAGATGATCTTTGGCAATGTATGGAAACTGCTTGGGCTGCTGTACCCCAGGAACACATCCAACGTCTCTTTGACTCAATGCCGAGACGTGTGGCAGCGGTGATCTCCAACAATGGCGGCTACTCTGGCTACTGATTCTGGCAGGAACCACATGTCACAGACGTCTGTAAACGTAATCATTTGATACTTGGTCAACATGTTATCTACAAAATAAATCTTGTTGTGCTACCTCTTGTCTTTCTTGGTGTTGCATTTACGGTGGCCAGCAGTGTATATAAAAATGAGCAGATGCAGAAGTGTTAATGTTGTGTATATAGTCATCAGAAAGAAAGTCATTAAGATAGTAGAAGTATTGTGTAGGTTCTGGCTTTCTTTATTCCAAGCTAGCTCACTCTTTTATTCACTTCGTGAGTAAAAAAGTTCGCTATCTTGTAAAAAAAAATTACCCATAAACTACACAATACTTCTGCTATACCCCCAATTCCACGTCAAAATCACGTATTTTCATTTTAAAAAATATATTTTAGTATAAATCACTTGCAATATTAACAAAAATAAATATTTTTCATATCACATTCTTACTTACTTACTTATCCGTAGCTTGGGCCTTAGTGACCATATACCTGCTCCACACTCCTCCTCCATCTTTCCTGGTTGCGAGCCTCCTGCCACCACTCCCCCTCTCCTAGTCCCATGTGCTCGGTGTCCTTGTCAATATTGTCCTTCCATCTCGTCCTCGGTCGTCCCCAGTACCTCCTTCCACCTACAGCTCCCAGAAACACATCATGGTAACCTCCCTTAATTCATCCTTGCTACTTGTCCACCCCATGTCAACCTTCTTCTTCCTATTCTTTTTATAATATCAGGCTGAGCGTAAAGCTCTTTTAATTCTTGGTTTTTTCGAATCCTCCATTCCCCTGTTTGCGAATCTATCACAGGTCCATATATTTTTCAGAGGATTTTTCGTTCCAAAACAAGTAGTTTCTCTTCATCTGTTCTCCTAAAGGTGAGGTTTCCCCTACTGTACATAACCATAGGCATAATCATACTTTGGTATGGCCTGATCTTAAGACTTCTTGACAGGAATCTTTCCTTCAGCACATCCTGAAGACTAAAGTATGTTATGTTGCCTCCGACAATTCTTGCATTTATTTCAATTTCACAGTGGTTCTGAGCACTGTAGAGACTACCAAGGTAATTGAAAATATTTGACCTTTTTAATCGCAGACTGTCCGCCATGAGCGGGTCCCCATCTGTCGCTGACTTGGTCAGCTCCATGTATTCTGTTCTTATCTTCACTGACTTACAGGCCTGCCCTACTGGCAGTCTTGTAGTACGAGCCTGCTATTCTTCTGAGCTCTTCTCTACTACCGCTGATTAGGATTATATCATCTGCATATGCCAGTTGAGTCATTGACATGTTGAGTAGGGGTATTCCAATGGGGTCAGTGTTCTTAAATTCCCGGTCTATTTTTTCTAGCACCAGGTTGAATAATATAGGAGAGATGATGTCTCCCTGTCTGAGGTCGTTTTAAGCTTTGGACTGTTCTGATAGACCAGTACTTGTCTGCTCTTTACAGAGTGTTTGTTCTAGACACATTGCCACCAAGCCAATTATTTTAGATGGAAACTTAAATTCTTTTAGTACTCTGATTATAGTACCCCTGTGTACGCTGTCATAGGCCTTTTTGAAGTCAATGAAGAGCATGTGCATGTCTGTATTATATTCCCAGCATTTCTCCGTTTTTTGATGTAGTATAAATAGGTGGTCCACTGTTGATCTGTCGTTTCTAAACCCACATTGGTAGTCTCCTACAGCATCTTTAGCAAGTGGTAGTATGCTATTTAGGAGGCATAGAGATAGTACTGTACAGCTGACATTTAGCAGAGATATTCCCCTGTAATTGTCACGTACCAGGGGGTCATTCTTTTTCAGTAATGGACAGATGATGGCTATTTTCCAATCTTCTATGGAGATTTTCTTGCTCCCAGACCTTCTGTATGAGGCTTGTCATGATTCTTACAAGGTCAGGTCCTCCATTTTTTATGAGCTCTGCAACTATTTGGTCTTCCCTGACCACTTTGTTGTTTTTTAATTTTTTGAGTATTTTTGTTATTTCATATCAGTGGGAGTAGTCACTTCTGTGTCCACAGTTTGTGGGGACTCAAAACGAAGAAGTTCCGTGGGGTCTTCGTAATTTAGGAGCTGGGAGAAATGTTCTGTCCATCTTTGCCCTATCTCTTTTCCATTCACTAGTATTCTCCCCTTTTCATCTTTAATCAACTGTTCTTTCTTTACATACTTTTTGGTACATTTCTTCACGTTTTGATACATTTGTCTAGTCCTGTAGTGAGTGAGACCCTTCCTGCCTTGTTAATATTTCCTTTTTTCCTGTCTAAGAACTGTTGATATATCTTTCCTTATTCGAGTAAAGTTCTCTTTTAGTTGAATATTGTTCATGTTTTCTAACCACTCCTTTCCAGCTCTCCTTCTTT